>NC_091741.1:71271362-71528862 GCF_043380555.1 Nothobranchius furzeri | reverse complement strand
AAAACTAGTTTTTGGGACATGGAACGTCACCTCGCTGGCGGGGAAGGAGCCGGAGCTTGTGGCAGAGGTTGAGCGGTACCGGCTAGATGTAGTCGGACTCACCTCGACACATTGCATTGGCTCTGGAACCCGAGACCTGGAGAGGGGTTGGACACTCTACTTTGCTGGAGTTGCTCCGGGTGAGAGGCGGAGGGCTGGGGTTGGCTTTTTGTTAGCCCCGAGACTCTCTGCCTGTGTGTTGGGGTTTACCCCGGGGGACAAGAGGGTAGCTTCCTTGCGCCTTCGGGTCGGGGAACGGGTCCTGACTGTTGTTTGTGCTTATGGGCCAAATATCAGTTCAGAGTACCCACCCTTTTTGGAGTCCCTGGGACGAGTGCTAGATAGTGCTCCATCAGGGGACTCCATTGTCCTGCTGGGGGACTTCAATGCTCACGTGGGCAATGACAGCTTGACCTGGAGGGGTGTGATTGGGAGGAACGGCCCACCTAATCTGAACTCGAGCGGTGTTTTGTTATTGGACTTCTGTGCAAGCCGCAGTTTGGCCATAACGAACACCATGTTCGAACATAAGGATGCCCACCGGTACACTTGGTACCAGGGCAGCCTAGGTCACAGGTCGATGATAGATTTTGTAGTCGTATCATCTGACCTGCGGCCGTATGTTTTGGACACCCGAGTGAAGAGAGGGGCGGAGCTGTCAACTGATCACCACCTGGTGGTGAGTTGGATCAGATGGCAAGGGAACATGCCACGTAGACCTGGCAGACCCAAACGCATAGTGAGGGTCTGCTGGGAACGCCTGGCAGAAGAACCTGTCAAGACGGTCTTCAACTCCCACCTCCGGCAGAGCTTTGACCACGTCCCGAGAGCAGTGGGGGACATTGAGTCCGAGTGGGCCTTGTTCCACTCTGCGATTGTCGAGGCGGCTGTTGCTAGCTGTGGTCGTAAGGTGGCCGGTGCCAGTCGTGGTGGCAACCCCCGTACCCGCTGGTGGACACCAGAGGTTCGGGGAGCCGTCAGGCTGAAGAAGGAGGCCTACAGGGCGTGGCTGGTCTGTGGGTCTCCGGAGGCAGCAGACAGGTACCGGATAGCCAAGCGGGGTGCAGCAGTGGCAGTTGCCGAGGCAAAATCTCGGGCGTGGGAGGAGTTTGGTAAGGCCATGGAGAAAGACTATCGATCGGCTCCAAAGAGGTTCTGGCAAACTGTCCGGCGCCTCAGGAGAGGAAGGCAGCAACTCGCTCACACTGTTTACAGTGGGGATGGGGAGCTGCTGACGTCAACTGAGGCTATAGTCGGACGGTGGAAGGAATACTTTGAGGAGCTCCTCAATCCCACCAATGCGCATTCCGAGGAGGAACCAGAGCTGGGAGGCCTGGGGATGGACTGTCCGATCTCGGGGGCAGAAGTTGCTGAGGTAGTCAAACAACTACACAGCGGCGGAGCCCCGGGGGCGGATGAGGTTCGTCCTGGGTATCTCAAGGCTATGGATGTTGTAGGGCTGTCATGGTTGACACGTCTCTACAACATTGCGTGGTCATCGGGGGCAGTTCCTAGGGAGTGGCAGACCGGGGTGGTGGTCCCCATCTTTAAGAAGGGTGACCTGAGGGTGTGTTCCAACTATAGGGGGATCACACTCCTCAGCCTCCCTGGAAAGGTCTACTCCAAGGTACTGGAGAGGAGGGTCCGATCGATAGTTGAATCTCAGATAGAGGAGGAGCAATGTGGTTTTCGTCCTGGCCGTGGAACTGTGGACCAGCTCTATACCCTTGCAAGGGTGATGGAGGGGGCATGGGAGTTTGCCCAACCAATCCACATGTGCTTTGTGGATTTGGAGAAGGCTTATGACCGTGTCCCCAGGGGCACCCTGTGGGGGACGCTCCAGGAGTATGGGGTGGGTGGCTTTATGTTAAGGGCCATTCAGTCCCTTTACCAGAGGAGCGTGAGTTTGGTCCGCATAGCCGGTAGTAAGTCGGACCTGTTCACAGTGAGGGTTGGACTCCGCCAGGGCTGCCCTTTGTCACCGGTTCTGTTCATCACTTTTATGGACAGAATTTCTAGACGCAGCCGTGGTGTGGAGTGTGTCGAGTTTGGTGGCAGGAGAATCTCGTCTCTGCTTTTTGCGGATGATGTGGTCCTCCTAGCTTCATCCAGCTCAGACCTTCAGCTCTTGCTGTGTAGGTTCGCGGCCGAATGTGAAGCGGCTGGGATGAGGATCAGCACCTCCAAATCTGAGACCATGGTTCTCGACCGGAAAAGGGTGGCTTGCCACCTCCGGGTCGGGGGAGAGGTCCTACCTCAAGTGGAGGAGTTTAAGTATCTCGGGGTCTTGTTCACGAGTGAGGGTAGGAGGGATCGGGAGATCGACAGGCGGATTGGTTCGGCGTCTGCAGTGATGCGGACGCTGAGCCGATCTGTCGTGGGGAAGAGGGAGCTGAGCCAGAAAGCCAGGCTCTCGATTTACTGGTCGATCTACGTCCCAATCCTCACCTATGGTCATGAGCTTTGGGTAATGACCGAAAGAACGAGATCGCGGATACAAGCGGCCGAAATGAGTTTCCTCCGTAGGGTGGCCGGGCTTAGCCTTAGAGATAGGGTGAGGAGCTCGGACATTCGGGAGGGACTCGGAGTAGAACCGCTGCTCCTCCGGATCGAAAGGAGCCAGTTGAGGTGGTTTGGACATCTGGTCAGGATGCCTCCTGGACGCCTCCCCGGGGAGGTGTTTCGGGCATGTCCTGCCGGCAGAAGGCCCCCGGGTCGACCCAGGACACGTTGGAGAGGTTACATCTCCAATCTGGTCCGGGAACGCCTTGGGGTCCTGCCGGAGGAGCTGGTGGACAAGGCCGGGGAGAGGACGGCCTGGAGCTCCCTAGTTGGGATGCTGCCCCCGCGACCCGGACCCGGATAAGCGGAGGAAGACGACGACGACGACGACGACAAACATGGAGTACGCACAGCTGCATGCAATTTCCTTCATAAATCAGAAACTATCTAGAAAGGTTCTCAGCTGCTTTTTAGTCACATCCCGCCCTCACCACGCCCACTTTCTGTCATAAATAGTCAATGCAAAGTCCCTTGTGGATCTCATGCATATACATAAGCCGGCTGTTGCAGCGCTCCGCCATTGACGATGGCGACCGTAGCTTAAGGCAGATCAAGGAAGTGCAATTTCACAGCAGAAATTGAGGTACTTGTGGGGGAGGTGGAGAAATGAAAGGAAGTGCTTTTGCAAAACAAATAAGAGAAATTCCACGGAGTGCCACAGCGTTGCTGAAGCCGTCAATGTTGTGAATTCTTCAGAGAGATCTGTGGCGGATATAAAAAAAAAAGGTCCAATCGGGATTCGATCCCCAGACTCCCAGGTGAGAGTCACACGCACTAACCAGTCACCCAAATGGAAATCTCTCTTGTACAAGTAGCCAGGGCGCATGATCAATCGGTTCACAGTGACAGGACACACACACACTGTCACAGATGCATGACATTCTGTCTCAATCTGTCCCCCTGCTGATATTCTGCATTCTGTATTCTGCGCTTCAGGCTGTGTGTGTGTGTGTGTGCGCGTGCGTGCGTGCGTGTGTGGGCGCGCGCGTGTGTGCATGTGGGGGGTCTTGTTCTGTGTGAAAACAAAGCAGTACAAGTGATAATGCTGCAGGATGTCATAACTGTATCCTTCTCAGCAGCAGCACTGCAGGTGCTCTCCATGTCCAAAATGTGCATAAGCCAGGTCCTTAGTCTACTTAAAGTTGCGCACATTTTTCCGCTAAGTTTTCTTTCATAAACCCCAAAGTTTGCGTGGGAAGTTGCTTACACAGTTTTCCGACCCCGTTTTGTGCGTAAGCGAGCTTGATAAATGAGGCCCCTGATGTGTAAAGAAAGCCAAGATTATAATAAATCTTACAGTTGCAACCAGTGGCTCATTAGGGTCACCATAACCACTATTGGTAAACACCATGGTAACCACACACGTGTCTCTAACTCAGCTGTGGTTGATTCTAAATAAATGTAGAGCAGAGTTTTAACCTGAAGACCACAGAATGATGGTTTTGGGCTGAAGTATTACATTTAAATAATAATAAATAATGATTACGTGTCCACAGCCCTATTAGATACACATCTATACAGGTTATCAGCAAAAATAAGTTCATTTAGGTGTTACCTGCTCTTTAAGTTAGTAAACAAAGGCAGCCGTGAGCAGTGCTGCTTTTGGAGAATCTGATATTGCTTCCTGCTCTCTCTCACTGAGACCACTGTGTGTGCTCCTCACAGAAGTCTGTCCTTGCGCTGCCACGGCTGGTGTCAGCTCCAAGCTGCAGTCAGAGGAGATGTTTACTCCCCAGCATCCAGAGTGATAATGAATCAAAGGAAGCAGATGCTGGCTGATTCTATCTGCCAACTGAAGGTATCCCCAAAAGGGAGGTGTGAATTTCAGCCGGCCAATCAGTCGGCAGCGGGTGTTTTGGGTCAGTTGAGCACGAAGCGGACCACCAGAGAGGACGTCAGAAAAACAGTCAATTGAGCATGAAAAACATACAGGCTACCCAGATGTGCACACAATATACCCTAACAGGGCAGGTCTGTGCTGACCCAGATGTGAAAGCGCTACAAAACAGAAAACACAAAGTTACGTTGAACTGTGAGCAGTAGGAGGTGCTGGTGGTCATGTGGATTTCCACTTTCTACACTTTTATATAGGAGATCAGATAAAACCTCTCAGGTGATCAGAGAGATAATCACCAGTACTCCAGATGTTAGAGACAGTACATCGTTATAAAACTTAAACAGTGACTTTAATCAGAGGCAGACTTATCACTAGGCAAATGTAGGCGACTGCCTTGTGCCCTAAACACTTCAAGGGCCCTGACACTTAAAAAAGATGTTTAAGAGATTTTTTTCCTCAAAATGAATTAAACCTGTCATTCTAAAAGAAAAACTACTTCAAAATGGCATCAGATTGACTTGTGTGATAGTGTTTCAATGTCGCCCGTCACCCAGCTACAATGGACTTTTACAAGGCTGCAGCAACGGAAGTGAACTATTGATGAGCAAGTCTGTTGTCTGATGCAAATAATAAGTAAAATGATTTTTAAAAAACTAAGTGAAGATATTAAAGAGGCCCGAAAAGCCCATTTTTTTCTGAGTAAGAATTTAGAAAGGGTCAGAGCAACAGCTGCAGAGGGCCCCCAGTCTTTGTTTGCCTTGGACCCCAAAACTGCTAAGCCTGCCACTGACTGAGTAAAAACAATAAGATAAAAAAAAAACCAGCCTTTCAGTCGTGTTAATTCCAACTTCTGTGACTTGTTCAAACTTTTAATGGCATTTCTACTGTGAGGGCCACATGAGCTCCAGAGCTCTACAGGAGGCAGGGCTTTTCTGTCAAAGTCACCCTAAACTAGACCTTTTGTCACAGACTGCAGAATAAAATAACCAATAAAAATAACTCTTCAATGAAGAATAAAAAGAACTGCTTCAGTAGACTCCACCCAGAGGTTTGATGAAGGTCATGTGACCTACTTTTCCAGCTGTAGATGACGTCTCCGCAGGTGGACAGAGGAGAATCAGCCAGCTGCTTGGTTAAAGCTTGAAGTATGACGATGTAAACAACCGACTGGATCTGCCTGGAAGAAGAAAGCAGTCGAGACATTCCATTAACACAGGAGAAAAGCTGTGACACACACACACACACACACACACACACACACACACACACACACACACACACACACACACACACACACACACACACACACACACACACACACACACACACACACGTTGAAGGGTAGTTTTTAGAACTTTAAAGAAATCAGAAAAACTTGCTGTTTATTTTTAAAATGCCATGATGGTCTACAGACTGAGCAGAGTGTGGTAAAATACATTCTACAAAACAGATGAAAATGGTTTATTTTTAAGGACGGCTGAAGTAAAACTGTGAGTTGACTTCTCCTGGTGTGAATTTCTGAACATCAGACTTCTGTCCTGACCTTACTTCTGAAACAGCAGGAGATGTGTTTCTATTTTAGTGTGATGTGCTCTATACCAGTCTGTCAGCACAAACTGATCCAATCATCACAATAACCTTTAGTCTAGTGGTTCAGGTTTTCTAATGGAACTCTGTTATTATGAGTCGTACCCTGAAACAAAGATGAGTCCGGCCGATGTTGCTTCTCCGACCGGATATGAACACTCCACGGAAAGCTCCATGGCCACAGGGTAGATGGAGAAACCAAACAAGCCAAAGAGAGCGCAGACGACCGCGATGGCGACTTTCTGCTGTGGCAGCAAACACACCTTTGAGACGAAAGAGGCAGGTTATCTTTACCTGCAAGTATGAACCACTG
The DNA here is from genome assembly GCF_043380555.1 of Nothobranchius furzeri. Classification (NCBI taxonomy): domain Eukaryota; kingdom Metazoa; phylum Chordata; class Actinopteri; order Cyprinodontiformes; family Nothobranchiidae; genus Nothobranchius; species Nothobranchius furzeri. The sequence continues at coordinate 71,522,524 of NC_091741.1, read as the reverse complement.
TACCCCAATGTTTCATGTTCTCACCACTGAGAAGGTGATGCAGCACAGAGCTGTCATAGAGATGTTGATCTTTATGACTTCCATGAACTTCTTTGACTTGTCCACGTAGAAACCAAACACAGCAGAGCCAAAAACCCCGACCCCGATGAAGAGAGCACCGCAGAGGCCAGCAAAGTCCTGCACGTCAGATTTTATTGGTCCAATGACAGAAAAAGGTTTTATTCCTTAGTGATTATTAAAAAATATGTTTATTTTCTTCATTAAATCTTTATTATTGTGTCCAAATTTTCCCAAATTTAAAACAAGTTTTTCCTTATTGAGCTGTGATATTTAAACATGTTTGTTTTGATGCAGTTTACTAACATTGGTGTATCCCTGTACACACAGAATCTGCTCCAGCAACGTGGTGAAGCAGGTGAACACAGCAATGCCAGAACCGAAGCACACCAGCAGGATGAGGTAGGCTTTGTTCCTCAGTAACTATGAAGGACACAGAGTAGGTTAGGGCATCACCTAAAGTTCATGATAGTTAGCTTACTCATGTTTGGAGAAGGCCCTTCAGGACTGAGAAGCTAACAGCTAGTCTTATCCAGTTATTGGTAATAAAATATTAAAGAGCAAGTCACCCCCACCCAACTTTTTTTTGCTGATAAACTATATAAATGATCATCTAATCATGCTATGGACATGTGCAGTCAATTATTTGGCACTTTAGTGCATCTTAGATAAAATGAAAAAATTCTGCCTAAAACTGTCAGTGCTGTGCCCTCTTCAGGTAGACATCTGCACTAAATTTGAATTTAAATCTGCCATCGCTATTGGCTAAGAGACACCCTATGATGTTAGCTGATACCATATGATGTCACAATGCCACTGTGAGCCTGTATGTGTGTATTTGTTAGCGGCTCCACCCTTTGCCAGACAATGCCTCCTTGTGGCACATTTTTCAAACAGGAAATGTGAGTAGAGGTAGACTCTGGTGGGGATGACTTGCTCTTTAAGTCGGTCCTGCTTAGGGTTGTCACGGTAACCGGTATAGCGGTAAACCCCGGTAAAAAAGTTGACAATAAAAATAACCGTCCAGTTTTTTAAAAACTAAATTATCTCGGTGGGTTTACCGTGGCCGCGGTTTTGGCGCGATGACCCTTACCAGCCACCGTCGCTTCAGCTGAAGTTCCCGCGGCGCGCACACGCACTTTTTAGTTTGCAACGGCACCAAAACTTTGAAGCTGAAATAATGGCCGAAGGAGGAGACGGCAGCGCCCAGGACATCCATCAGCCCTCAAAGAAGACTAAATCGGAAGTATGGGCATATTTTGGATTTCTGAAAAATGCTGAGGGACAGTTAATAGAAGACGGCTATCCCGTTTGCAGAACGTGCAGGAAACAAGTGTCTGCAAAAGGCAGCAGCACTTCGAATCAAATGGCACATCTGCGTGACCATCACCCACGTCTCTACAGCCAGTGCAAGGTAAGTTAACGCTAGCATTTTAGCTTAAATGCATGACGTGAGGACTTTTGGCTGAGGGAGAATGCAACGAGTCACTATATACTGCAGCCGCAGCGTCCTCTGCCAGCATTTAAACCGTGTCACGGACACCCTGTTGCTGGATGAAGCATCTTATTTGTTGATGATGAAGAGAAATATACAATTAGTTCCTTGTCATTGATTTGTTTACTTATTCGATGCCATTTATACTTGAACATTTGGATTTGATTACATAGTGTAGTAGTTATTTTAGTAATTTGTTTAAAGTGGCTGTTTATTTTAAATACATATTTTTTTAAGGTTGACTTGTACAGTGCTCAAGTCAAGTGTGGACTGGAGTTTTAGATTTTCATTTTGATAATGAAGAAAACAAGTATATGAGAAAACAAGTGGTGTTTCTTTGATTTGTTTACATATTGTTTATGTTTCGAATGTTTGGATTTGTATCATTTAAACCTGCACTGACTACTGTAACATGTTCCAGAAAAATAAGCTATTTGTTCCTTTACTTGTGAAAAGTTGCACTTTTGCTAAGGCTTTGTGTTATTTTAGGTTTAATAAACACTGTTAAACCTTTTCAAAACTATTTCAGTTTGTGTAGAACAGGACTATCAATGCTTTCTGAACATATGCAACACCGTTTAAAAAATACCGCGATAATACCGAAAACCGTGATAATTTTGGTCACAATAACCGTGAGGTTAAATTTTCATACCGTGACAACCCTACTCCTGCTGGACTTGACCCCTGGGTGCACCCGATAGGCTCCAGTCAGCTGCTGGTGTTGATACCTCTGCTGGTAAAACTGCATAACTAACTGCAAAGTGAAACTGACAGCAAGAAAAGAGTTCACAAAAACGTTCGCATAAACATCCATGAAATTCTGGACATGAGAGTGGTTTAATACGGTGGCCCAGAAGGTTGAATAAAATATGAAAGGCATGGCACAAATACTTTGTTTTGTGCCTAATATGTTTTGTTGAACCTTCTGAGCCACCATAGTTTTACAGAATACACTTTGACTAACGTCAGTGAACAGAGGCTGTTCACAAAGCTACATCCCATGGTTAAGATAAGTTATTTATAGCCTTTACATAAAAACAAATGTGAAAACAGCTGAAATACTCTTTAAGGTATTTAAGTACAAATGAAAAATGGCTGTGCCGTGGAAGTCTGACATCAGAAATTATTGTTACATTATACTGACAGACACGCCGGGAAACATGATGTCTTCACTTCCATTTGACATTTATGCTAAATAAAAATGACAGTTTTATATAAAAGCAACTAGTTGCAGCTTTTATGTTTGATTACCAGTTTGATTCCCTTTATGAACGGTTCTGATCCAGAGGTTTCTGCACTGGCTGATGGTGGCGTTGGGGGTTTGTTGCTCCAGATTCCCGCTGATGCCAGGAAACAGACAACAAATGCTGGGACAGTATACCAGACCATCTAGCAGAGGAGCATCACACAGAGCACAGTGATAAACGAGGGTTAGCAGCTTTAATTCATCTCCATTAGCAGATGACACCGTCCGATCCTAATTCAGCCCCGGTTCTCTTTAGAACATCAGAAAATACTGCAGAATGTTTCCAACATTTGATAACAATGATCAGACGAATGTCTCAAAAATAAAGTCAAATAATATTTAGGGAAAGGCTTTTAAAGAACTTGAACTCACCAGCGTCGGAATTTGGGCTGATGTTTTGGCAACTGCAGGAGAGATGAGGTTGGCGAGGAGGATCCCCAGAGGATTTGCTGATGAAGAGGAGGCAGAAGCGTGATTGAAGCTTATTTGGTTTCTGTCCTACTTTCAGAACCAGTGCAGCCATTTGACCACTCTCAGTTCCCAGTTTCAAGCTTCTCAGTGATAAAATGCATGGAAACAGCAGAGTTTAAGAGAAATAAACCTAACCCTAAATATTAGTGTTTTAATTTCTGCTTCCTTCAACAACTCTATCTAATTTTATGTGTGTTTTATTTGAGATTTTTATTTTTTATTATTGTTGTGGTCACATTAATATCTGCTGACTTTCATGTTAACACATTTTGAAACAGTTCCTGTTTTAAACAGCTTGTATTATTACTGTTAAGCAACAGGAAGACTCAAAAACATCTGGGTACACACATTAATCAAACTACACATCATTAGGATTTAGATTTAAAAGTAAGTTTTAAAATACATTCTTATAAACATCAACTAAACCCACAAAACAGACAAAAAGTAGTTTGAAATATGCAGTTTTTTTTGTTTTAAAAAAAATCTAAATAATCTTGTGTTGGTGCAAAATATCTAAACTGCAGTTTATTTTCTTATGAAAAGAAAAATCGGAGGAAGATCATCACAGCTGCCTGGATCCTGGATGTTATTCTTTCCCATCCAAATCTCCTGACCACAGGAGAATGTTGGAATAAAGATGGACAGTAAATGAGAGCTTCTTCATCACTACAACCCGGAGCAGCATCATTACTGAAGCTGGCGCCCCGATGTGTTTTTTTTTCTTGCGCCATCATAGCATCACCCATCAACAAAACACTGAAACCTGGACCCAGGATTTGACCCAAAATATTTATATAATTAAACTTTATTCAGAAGAATTTACTCACTAATAATAAATGAGTGTAAATAAGGCTGAAAGTTACAGAACTGAGGCTTGATCATTAGTTTTATTCCCTTGTATTGTTTTAACCTTTATTTACAACCACGGTTTTCTAATACTTAAAACTTACGGTTTTATTAAGGTTTCAGAAAGATTGTTAAAAGCAACGTTGTGTTAATAATTTATTGTAAAATGAGGCAGAAGTTTCACTCCAGATCAACCTGGTTACAGCACATTTGGTCAGAATTAAAAACAGAAATGTAAAACTTGTTGTTATAATATATTAAATTTGACCAAAAACCCCAAAGCACAGCTGAATCATTGCCTCAATAAATAAAAAAAAATCCCGTTTCTTGAAAATAAATATGAAAGTAATTATGCTTCATCTACACCTCGTTCAAATATTTTTGTAAGTTATCTGATAAAAAATTGTTAGATTTTAGTTTTGTTTAATTTCAGATTCAAATACAGATTTTGCACACCATTTGTTCTTTCATAAAATTAAAGATCAAATTAGATAATTAAAAATGCAATGATAATTACGTTAAAACAACAACAAAAATAAATATAAACAAGTATGATGTACATAACAGTTTTAAAACCGCTTGAAAAGGTTTTGTAACTTAACCTCTGTAACAAAGCGCAGAAACTACTCAGGAATGTAAAACACATTTTGTTTTTATTTAAATGTGAATAGCAAAAGACTCACACATGGAGGAGAACATGTTGGCTGTAGCTCGCTGGTCCTCAGGGAACCACAGGGCAGCCAGCTTGGTCGGGGTGAAGATGATGAGAGGCTGAGCGATGGCACCAAACGTCTGACCCAACATCACCACCAAGAACTTCTGATGAGAGCCATCAAACCGGGACGCACCGAGGAAACGCAGTAGCGCTCCCAGCATATTCAGCCAGGATCCCAGGATGAGCTGTGATGGTAGAAGGTCAAAGTGCTGCAAAAGTTACATTTCATAGTGGAGACATGTCGCTCCCACTTCAACAGAAAACCTCTGAGCCAAAACACAACACGTTGTTTCCAGAGTGCGGTTTGTACCGTAGGCCGTAATCCTAACGTGTCCAACATCCAGGTGGTGAGAAAGCTGAGAGGAATAGCGACTACCATGAAGACAACAGACAACCAGTTGATGTCCTCCAGACTGACCTGCAGGTACTGGGCTGACTGGTTTGCTACTGGTGCAAATGTAAGCCATATCTGCAAACACACACACACACACACACACACACACACACACACACACACACACACACACACACACACACACACACACACACACACACACACACACACACACACACACACACACACACACACTTATGAACTAAATAACAGTAACTTTGTAAATACTAATAAAGTCCATCTGACCGTTAACATAATAAAACAAAACAGCATTTGTAATCAGTCACCTGGTGCAGGAAAAGCTCAGCAGCTTCATCATTAAACCAAAACATCATCCAGAACACCTGACTGGCTTTTATAACAGCAATATAGACAACAGCGCACAGCGCTGTGTGGTGGAGGAGTGTATCATTCGCCCATTTACACACATTCACACACTGGTGATGATGAGCTACACTGTAGCTACGGCTGCCCTGGGGCGCACTGACAGAGGTGAGGCTGACAGCAGAGCCGCCACCGGTCCCTCTGACCACCATCAGCAGGCAAGGTGGGTTAAAGCTTCTGTCTGGGAGTATTTCTCTTATCCGATGGCACCATCTAGTGGCTGACAAGCATATCACACTCCTTGAGTTTTATTTAAGATGGCAACTTCACTCTTCTGTTTATAAATGTGCTTCTGTAGTCGACAAACAGAGCTAAAACACCATGTCATGTCATGTTCTCTTTTTTTAAAAATATTTTAGAGACTTACTTGTCAGTGAAAAGTTCATCAACTCTGCATCAGCCAAGGTATTCCTTAAATTTGAAGCAAGTAAGCGGTAGTCTAACGCTATTGGTTAGTTCTGGTCGGCACTCAGTTTCCTATTGCACGGAGCTCTGCGGGGCAGGGGATGTGCTTAGCAAAAAAAAAAAAAGATGTACTGCTTACATTATATCACAGTACATGATAAGATAATCACTTTTACGGATTTCTGACAAATCATACATAATTTCTGAAAGGGGAAAACTGCGGAAAGCTGCTTTAAGTGTCTTGCCCAAGAACACAACTGCAGCATTGCCTGGTAGGAGCCAGGATCTATCCTGCAACCTTCCGATTACTGGACAACCCGTTCTACCTCCTGAGCTACTGCTGCCCAATCACAGATGGGCTCTGAAGACAGCACAGGAAATATATGGATCTGCTTCTTCACACACGGACAGTGTGTGTTCCAATACATGGACAAAAACCTCACAGACACTTTTTTCCAATGTAAACAAATTGTGAAATTGTAACAAGGTCAGCATTAATGCAAGTTAACTCACAGCTGAGGACCTTTCAGGTACAGGTTTGTGATCCAGCTCACATTAATGGAGCGGTTAAAGCAAGTAAGTAAGTTTTATTTATACAGCACTTATAACAGACATAGAATCACAAAGTGCTTCACATAGATCAAAACTAAATAAAACAGTCATAAAATCATAAGGATAGGCTTGAAACTCCACACATTTATTTTGAATTGTCTCAAGTCTTTCAAACATCTTCAAAATTAAAGAAAAAGTTCAGTTCTCTTTGTTAAAATCCAGAAGGATCACTGCGGCCTATGGGATATAAAAAATATGGATACATTAAAAAATAGTGATATTTTGCGTTATGATGATAAATATTTAAAAGCAGTGTAGCTATTTTTTTAATTGAGAATTTACATGAAATAATTTACTGTTTTTATTTTTCATGATGCAACTCAAACTCTGTTGTGATGGAATAACAGGATCTCATGATTACATCTGACGTGAGTTGGAAGCATCTGGTCTAACTTTTCCAATTAAAGAGCAAGTCACCCCCAAATCAACTTTTTTTTCTGATAAACTACATAAATGCATGCCTAATTGTGCTGCAGACACGTGTAGTCAACAGTTTTGCACTTTAGTGCATTTTAGTTCAAATTTAAATTTTCTATCTAAAAGTGTCAGTGTTGTGCCATTGTCAGGTAAAAACTCTGCACTGCATTTGAATTAAAATCTGCCATCGCTATTGGCTAAGAGGTACCTTAGAACGTTAGCTGGTACCATATGATGTCACAATGTCGTCGTGAGCCTGTGTGTGTGTGTATTTGTTAGCGGCTCCGCCCTCTCGGACTGCTAGCCAACAGCATTTGTTGCATTTTTCAAACAGGAAGTGGGAGTGGAGTACTACTCTGGTAGGGGGTGATTTGCTCCTTAAATTCAGTCTTAAAAACTATTATCGTCTAGCTTTTTGTGTCTTTGATTTAAAAAAATGTAAAAAAGCAGATAAAACTTTATATGCTCACACTTTCAATTGTTCAAAATATTGCTTAAAAGATAAATCAGTTGATCCTTCAGACTTGAGTTACACTGATTTGCTGTCTTCATGGGTAGAAAACAAGCAGAAATTTACAATGGACCACAACAACAAGCTACTTTAGATTATAGCACTTCTAATCAGTGACCCCACTCGTGGAGTTTAATAAATCCTGACCCCTGGGGGACGGTTAATGTCCCCCTGATTGATGTCTAACTGGCTCATCGGCTGGTATTTGACACTGCATGAATGACCCTCCTCCAGCGGAGCTTCTTTTGTGAGAAAGGACACCGGTTCTCTGAAAACAATCGCTCCCATAGAGAGGAAGAGTCCCACGGGAGAAGATGAGAGGGGAAGAGTGTGGTGGGGGCTTGGATGGCTGACAGCAGCACACGCCTCCAAGCACACTTTGGCTTCACAAAGACAACATCTCCAGGGAGTGATTCAGTTATGAAAACATAGCAGCAAATCACACATCACAGTAAACCACAAAAAGACCAAAATGAGAACATAATCGACACAAACACAGAAAATAAATAAATAAATTTAAGGTCTTAAATTTCTGTATGAATCAAACATTAATGACCCAGTAGTAAAAGTGAAAAACCCTTACATTACGTTTGTTACTAATAATTCATGTAGATTTATCATTATCAGTTGAGTTCAAAAATAACCATTGCAGTAAATAATGAATAAAAAAGATTTGTTATGAGTCAACTTACCATTTGCAGGCACAACTTAATTTTCATCAAAAGGATAAATGAAAGCTTTTATCCTCATTAATTTCCTTAATTTGATGGATTATTAGCATAGGCAGCATGTTAATTCAAAACAAAAAGCCATTTAAGGTCATTTTAAGTATCTCTTGACTGTAAAACATGACACCTGTTAGAGCTCATTAAAACACTCAGAGATCTCTGATCTGGTTAGTTAATGAAGCAGCCTTCAGATCAAGAGCCAAAGTAACCTCAGATCAGCAGAAACCAATACAGCAAATCTCTTACTAAAAAACCTAAAGAACAATTCCTGGAATTCCAGATACACAAGTGACATGTTACACAAGATCCAGGTCATTTACACCAGCAGACACAGAAGCAGAGCAAACACCGCTTATCCAGATTTCTCAAAGACTAGGAGGATGGAGGAGCAACATCTTCCCTGAGGCTCATGAACTCTGACCCTTAAGATGTTTTCTTTTGTTTGTTTACTACAGTTTAATGTTAGATTTGCCTTTTCTCTACAAACCTTCTAGATCCCTTGCATGATCTTACTTCAAGTTAAAACTCAACTTATGGCTGTTTTCTCAGTGCTTGTTGAACTCTGAGGACAGCTCAAGGCTTGCTTTTATACCAAACCCAATATAGAACAGTTCATTGTTGTTTTTGTGGATATAAAAGTTTTAGAAACTCCTATCCTGATTAAAGACACCTAAGCCCCCTTCAGACAGGCCATGAAAAACGGAAATGTTCCGGACTCTGTCCGTAAGACCTTTGTGTCTGAATACAGACATGTCCCTCCACTGCTATTCTATTTCTTGCTATTGTTACACCAAATTGTATGAAACATGCTCCATAAATAGTATGCTTGGTTCATTAATGACTTTATGCCACTTATTTAACATAATTTATCCCCCATGTGCTAGAATGTCAAGAATAAATCCATCTGAATCTGACGAAGACTGTGACAAACACCAAGCATCTGATTATTGTGTTAATTTGACAACAAAAGTCACTCCACCACATATCAGCTGAGCGTGTCACCTGATCACATCCGGGTCACGTGACCGAAGAATGGGTTCGCTGGTGTTTTTACGGATGTATAAGTTTCGTTATTCAGCAGACAATAAAAAAAATAGTTTAAAAAGAGTAATAGCCCCACTGGGCTTCCATACGAAACCGTCCTTCTCTAACCTAACACACTTCATGACATCTGCTAAACTAACAAAAAAGACTAGCAGAGCGTCTACAGACTCACCGTAGCGTTGGAACAGTTTAACAAACACAACACCAGCAGGACGAACCACCTTCTTTTGTAAACTTTAAAAGAAAGTTGACTTCCGAGGTCGCTGTTTCCATAAACAGCAGCGTATACATTCTGAGCCGTTGCAGTAACTTCTTGACCGGGTTCCATGACAACTTTCAACGGTCAAACCAGAAAAGGACCAACTCTATTTTAGCAAGTGGAACATACTTTCTTTTTCTTCTCCAAGAGCTCCGGATTAACCAGCCCCACGAAGGAATTTAGGGGTAAGCTTTAAACTACAAATCACACCAACCAGCCCGGTGTGAAACGGGATTTCCGACTCAAGTACAGTAAAACGGGCGGAGCTGCGGGTGTAGGACCAATCACAGCCATGAAGTTGGAAGAAGGTGTTGCGCTAAAATGTGTCTCCTCGTCTAGATCTGTTCCTCGCCACCTCACGGTGGGATATTAGGGGAAATAGTGATACTAAATATTTAACAGCCAGGGAAAAAAAAAAAACACTCAATGGCAGAAAATCACCTGTAAAAGATGATTTAGTCTGAGCTTAGCAGAAAAAGCAAGGTAAATACATTATTTCACTTTCTTTCTGAGATTTTTCTTTTGTGTAAAATCATGTAAATTTTAGCACCCCATACAGAATCGGGAATTTATGACAACTTATCACCAACAATTAAGAGCAAGTCACATCAAAATCAACTTTTTTAGCTGATAACTAGCATAAACGAGCGTCTAATAGTGTTGTAGACATGTGTAGTTATTATTTTTGCATTTTGTTACATTTTCTTTGAAAACTCTAAATTCTGTCTAAAAACGTCGATCTAGCGCCATCTTCAGCTCAAAGTATAGAACACGTTTATTTTGAGTCAGGTTTAGTCCATGGCTAACGAGAACAATGCTACGTATTTCAGAAAAGTACTACGTAGCAGCTCTGTGGCTGTAGGTTATAAAAGCACCGCTATCTCAACCAGCCTTGTAGTCGAGGCTCGGACTAGCCGCAAGTGAGTTGCGCTGTAGTCAGCATTAGCATTGTGTCAGAGTCCCAGCAAAGCTTCTATCTATTTAGTTCTAGTAACTTGCGGTGTTGGGAAAGTTACCTCAAAACTGTAATGCATTATTTATTACATGTTACCCTCATTTTAAAGTAATTCATTACATTACAATATTACTGATTTTAAAATGTAAGGCATTACACTACGTTTGCATTACTTTCACCAAAACAACTTCAATATGAATCTGGTAATCTGACGCTCAGTGAGCTCATGATATATATGTGGAAAGTGATGTGGTATCTATTCAATAAATATATTATTCATTATACTTAATTAATATTAAGTTGTAAAATCAGCTTAGAAATTATTAACTGAAAGTAATTTGGTTGATGCACCCCACAGCTCTCTTTCAACAAATGATAAGTTGTTTTATTTATTTTAGTGCTTTGACATTTTTTGAACAACAATAATATTTGTTATTTATAATTTATGATGTATCATGTATTGTTATTATTATTATTATTATTATTATTATATTTTTTGTATATTTGTATGCTTTCACTGAAGTGCCAGACTCAATCCATGCTTCTAAGGCAGTTTCAGGGTTAGTTTATGGAAAGCGTCCTTCTGATGATGTGGGTACTTCCGAGAAGAACAATCTTCTGGATTTCTTGGACTGTTGGGTTTCCAGGAATCTGTTTTGTTCTCTTTTCCAGTCCCTTCTTGATGAGGCCAAGTGCGCCCACTATGACGGGTATTGTTGTTGTCTTCATCCCCCACATTCTTGTGACTTCTATTTCCAGGTCTGTGTACTTTGATAGCTTTTCAAGCTCCTTGGAGGTGACATTTTTTTTCAGATGGGATGGTCATGTCAATCATGAGGCAGGTCTTTGTTTTTGATGATTATGTCTGGTCTGTTAGCCATGATTTCTCTGTCTGTGTTGATTGGTATGACCCACAACACTGTGATGTTGTTGTTTTCAGTCACTGTTGGTGGCTGGTGTTCATACCACTTATCTGCAGCTGGTAGATGGAAATGCTTGCAGATCTTCCAGTGATGATGATAATATTATTGTTATTTCTTGTATCTCAAAGACCGATCACTTAACAGATTAGTTATAAATCCTTAAAGAGCAAGTCAACCCCTACCAGACTCCACTCCCTCTTCATGTTTGAAAAATGCAATAAATGCTGTTGCCTAGCAGACCGAGAGGGCGGAGCTGCTAACAAACACACACACACACACACAGGCTCACCACAGCATTGTGACATCATAATGTACCAGTTTACATCATAGCATACCTCTTAGCCAGTAGCGATGGCAGATTTAAATTAGAATACAGTGCAGAGTTTTTACCTGACAACGGCACAACACTGACAGTTTTAGGCAGAATATTTACATTTTAACTAAGATGCACTGAAATGCCAAATTATTGATGACACGTGTCTGTAGCACGATTAGACACTCATTTATTTAGTTTATCAGCAAAAAATTTTTATTTGGGGGTGACTTGCTCTTTAACAGCAAAAAATGACATGTTAGGGTAAATGGTCTGTATTTGTATAGAGCACCTTATAGGATTCCACAACCCCCCCAAGGTGCTTCACAGCACAATCAGTCCACCCATTCGCATACACACATTCACATAACTGATGATGATAAGCTACTTTGTAGCCGCAGCTGTCCTGGGGGGCACTGACGCAAGTTGCTAATTTATAAACATCTGTTCACAGTTCATAGAGCCGTTAAGATTTTTTTTGTACAGAACGTGTTGCCCAATTAATAATTAATAACACTCTCAGCGGATCAATGTCAGAAATCAGTTGAACCTGTTCACCTCGCCCCCTCCTCTCTCATCCTCCAGGTGCTGCTGTTCTGCGCATGCGTCTTGCTTCTTCTGGAGTTTCGGCCTGTTCCGCGACCACTCGGTCATTTTCGCCTCTTTGTTACATTGATAGTGGATTTAACTCGGATTCAACCCAAACATCCAGAGGACTGTGCGGCTCTCTAACAGGTTAGTTACTTCACTTTCTCTTCTGCTCTTCGTGTCTCCGTCCTCAGCGGTGGGTCAACGGGGTTTCGGCTCGGTTAGCTCCCCGTCCTCCCCATTTTCGCTGCGGGACACGCCGTACGTGTTGTTTTATGTGTCTGTGTGGTGGTGGATGGCGGCGCCGGGCCCTGCAGTTGCACACCGGGGATGAGGGGGGGTTTATAAAGGGAAAAGTGTTCCGTTAAGGCGGCTTCAGCGTTGGTGGAGATGCACACTGTTAGCCCAGTCGGAGTGTAGCCTCCTGTTCGGCTCTTCATGTTTAAACACTGCTGTTCCTCTCAGCCAAGCACCAGTTCATGGTTCCCACTCAGATGGAATGTTCTTGAAAGCTTATGCTCCACCATTAGCCTCACGTCTTCCTCCTGCCGTCCAAAGTTGAGCCCGACATGTGTGGAGGAGGAGCTGCGTTAGGGTTTGGATTCAATCAAGACCCAAAGTCGAAGCGTTTTTTTTAGATTTAGTCTTCTGGGTGGATGTCGCCTCTCTCCAGGCTGCTGCTGCTGCTGGAGATCAGTGTGACATTGTGGGGAGAAAGATGTGCACAGAGCTGCCAATAAGTCTGCTGTGTGCTGAGATAATCTGCACATAAAACGTCATTTTCACTCTAAAAATGTACCTGTCATAACAGAAATCATGGTTTCGATTCAAGGATTTCCTTCAGCCTCTGCCACATCTGGGACTTGCAGCCTGTGGAGCGTGCTCTAGGTGATCCACAGGTCACAAAATTTGGATAGTAATGTTTAAACTGGGTCACATTTAGCCTCAAGTACACTCTTTATTCTGTTTGTAGCAAATTTACCTCTTGTTTAATTGTAGTAATGTGCTGATGTATTTGAATGCACAAACCTTTTACTTTTACCTTGTAAAGAAGGAAATATTTACCATGAACTGCTGCTGGCACACCTGAATTTCCCCATTGTGGGACATTTCTGTTCTGTTTTAGTCTAAACATATGAACAGCTGTGAGATTATCTTTGTAAAGTGGTGGCACTTTCATCTAATACTCATTTTCAGTAAATTGTTCTCCTTTTTAAAATGTTTGGAACTGCTTTCACTCACCTCCCTTCTCCATGTTTTGTCTCACAGATGTTCAGCCTGCACATTGTTGAACGTTGCAGAAAGAATGCTAAACACATCTTGTTTCTGCTGTGTGGAATTAAAAGAACATCTTTTGTTTATGTGCTTTTGCTCCCAGTATAATGAGTTTAAGGATGATTGTTACATTTTGACTGAGACAGCCTCTTGTATAAAAATATGGAGGTTGTGTTCAGACCAGACTTTTTTTGTGTACCAGTCACTAGTGGAGTGTTAAACAACAGAAACGAATAAGAGCTTTTACTGTGACAAGCACTGGCCATTTTAATGGGTACATTTTTTTGCCTGTTAACACGAGCATCTGATCAGCCAATTGTTCAGGCATCTAGACATGGAGAAGAGGACTTGCTGAAGTTCAAATTGAGCATCAGAAGGAGGAAGAATTTAAGGGACTTTTGAATGTGTCATGATTATTGCTGGACAGGCTTGCCTGAGTGTTTAAGAAACTGCTCATCTACTGGGATTTTCACCCACAAACATCTCTGGTGTTTATAGACTACGGTATGCAGTTAGTGGCAGTTGTGTGAATGCAAGTGTCTTGTTGATGACATAGGCAAAAATGAGTGGGCAGACTGGTTGGACATGGTAGAAAGTAGGGATGCACGCTTTCCAAAATTTCTCTAACCAGTTATTGACATCTTAATGGTTAATAATCAGTTAACCGTAAACCCCTCCACCCTGGACGTACACAAACATTTTCCCCTGCTCTATAAATAATAACACTTTTTCTGTCTATTTTCTTATACAATTCAGACGCACAACTAAAGTTCCACACTCGTTACATTTATGAACAAAAAGTAAAGAGAGAGTGGGAGGACAGCTGAAAAGTCCGTTAAACTCAGATCTTGTCGTGCAGCGCCGTCTGGCATTAATTACACTGCTTGTGATTGCTTGCTTATAAATGATAAATGACCCGCACTTGTATAGCGCCTCTCAGAGTAAGGACTCCAAAGCGCTTGGCACTACAGTGTATCTTTCATCCATTCACACACACATTCACACACTGGTGGTGATGACCTACGATGTCGCCACAGCTGCCCTGGGGCGCACTGACAAAGGCAAGGCTGCGGAGCACAGGTGCCATCGGTCCCTCTGACCACCAACAGCAGGCAAAGTGGGTTAAGTGTCTTGCCCAAGGACACAACAGCAGAATTCTCTGTCCGGAGCCGGGATCGAACCTGCAACCTTCCGATTACTGGACAACCCGCTCAACCTGTTAGCTACTGCTGCCTCATAAGCACATTCTAGAGGCCACATTTTTTAAAAAACACTTTAGTTTCCTTACATTGAACTAAATAATTACACCGACATTTCTTTATTTTACTAGACAAATTAGGAGTCAGGCGCAAGCAGGAGCATCATGGCCGACTGACCTGTTGCTGATCATGGTTCAGTTTGATGCACCATGCTCTGCCAGGTTCAGTGCTTTGATGTGAGGCTTATTGTGTTCCAAAAATGAAATAACTAAGAATAAACTGCTCCCATGCTGTGGTCTTTGCTAACATCTTCATGTTTGAGCACATTTGTTTGGTCATGTGACAAGCTCTTTTCTTCTGCGGTTGCCCAGCAAACATATTTTGATATTTTTCCATGCTTAACCATTTTTAACGGACCGGCTCTCCGGCAGTCAGCTTGGTGCTAAGCTGACTCAACACACCCATTGCTGTTGTAGCAGGAGCCCACGGCAGAACTGCTGCTTATAGAGACAGTATAGGGCTGCACAATATATCGAAAAATTATCGTCATCACGATAACGGGACGTGCGATAGGCCCATCGCAAAGCACGTCAAAAACCGCAATAAATGTTTGGTTCAAACATTTCCATCCGTGTCATACATCAACTTTTTGTAAACCAGCTCTGTTTTTTACGCGGAAGTATTATTTGACCAATCAAATGTAGCCCTTCTGATATGTGGCCAATCAGATGGGTCCGTTCACGTAATACGCCCGCCCCCTACATAGACCCATAGGATGGGTGGAACGCAACACCCGAACTGAGTTAGCGGCGCCGTTCCCTTGTTCGTCATGCTGGCTCAGATTATCGAACACACTTTGTGCTGAGGTTTCTGGAATCAGCGCTGCTTTCAAACGTGAACATGAGTCCGCTCGGTGTCGTTAAGCAGCTGATAGTAACCGGGCTGACGCCGACACGTGCCGGTGAACCAACCCACCGTTAGCCCCAGGCTCCGGTTAGCTTCCAGCTAAAAGGCTACACTCTCCTCCCAGTCCCACCCTGCTAAAGAGGGCCTGGAAAAGTTCCCCCACACATCAAAGTGATTTTTCATTTATGAGCTTTTATAACCTTGTTAATCAGGATAGTTGATTTGCTGCTGCACATAAGCTGTCAGTCAGAAGCTCTGCTAGCCGGTTTTTTTAAGAGGAGCTAGTTCAATTTGTTAGCATGTTATCAGAATCATAGTTGCAGTTTCATCATCTGAGCTGCTTTTTAAGATCTAGGTAAACTTGTTCAATTTGGGGTTAAAAACCAACGTTTTCACATATTTTCCATGTAGTTTTTTTTTTGCCGGTTCCTCTTCTGAAAGGTAGACAATTGTTTTTCCCTCAGAAAATCTTAATATTCTCCTAGTTTGGCCCAGCACAGTTCACTTCCCAATTACAGCAACAGCCTTATATCATAACCACATAAGCGGAGAAAATGTTCAGTAGCAATGAGAGAATTTGCTGTTGCATTTAAGTGACGTTAACTATTATTTAACATTTAAACTTATTTTCAGATTTTTTTATTTATTCTAAAAGCCCTGGTAAGGAATGTTTTTCTGTATTTGGAGCATCAGAAAAAGTTTTATGGTGGTGGTGATGTTTTATAGTCACTGAGAAACTGCATGCATGCAGTTTGTTGTTTTGCTGCTAATACAGTTGCAGGTGCAGCTGCATATTTTTGCAATAAAAATGTTATGTTGTAATGGAATTCATGCATTAGTTTTTGTTTGCTTTGAACCCAGAGCAGACGTCACACGCCAGACGACATCAACACTGCATACTTTAGTATTTGTTCATTTATCGCAAGTAATATCGATTTCGCAATATTAAGCACTGCTATCGAATATCGCAGGTTTTCCTAATATCATGCAGCCCTAAGACAGTAGGAAGCTGTGTGCTTTGTGTGACCCCTTCTTTCCACCGGAGCCGTCAGCAGCACGTTACTGCAGCAGCACGTCTTGCTCGCGTAAACTGCTGCTTGGCCCGTCCCACGAGACGCGAAGCAGCAGGGGAGCAGCTGTCACTGACAGAGCACGAAGTCACACGAGTGACTTCGTCAGTAAACACAACAACAAGCAGGAGAAAACTACAACATGGCTCCAAAAGGTTTGTGTTTTATGTTCTGTCCGTTTTATAATCGCCAATACAGACCTGAAAAACAAAGGAGACCGCTAGCTAGGTGATAACTTCTCACGGGGCCGCACAGTTAGTAACTTTTTTTAAAAGTAAAGCAACCGGAAGGCAGTACGTTTCTTTATTCTGAAAATCTCGGGAAGCTTCGCTCCGTTTCTGCGTCCGATTTCCTGTCTTTCCTTCCCCCAAAATGTTGAACTTGACCCATTTCAGAGGCGTAGCGCGTAGAAAATAGAACCGGCGTCTAAGGGCCGCGACATGCTGCTCCTGAGACGCGGCCGACTCGCGCTGCTGACGGCTCCGGTGGAAAAGATTCTGTTGACCACAGCGGTTCCTATCAGCAGCTATGACATGCTGCTGCAGTAACGTGCTGCTGACGGCTCCGTCACGGCTCCGGTGGAAAGGAGGGGTCAGTCTCTCCAAAAGCAGCACTGCTCACAGCCACCTTTGTCTACTAATTTAAGGAGGACACCATAGACTTCACCATATATTTTGCCCTGCCCACATGCTTGGAGAAATCCGCTCTCCTGAGAAGGCTGTTTGAGCAACACCTGGCTGCACGGTGACAGGCTGACCTAACCAAGACTGGACTGGGCCGATTCAGGTGTGAATGGGCCATTAAGCCTAGTTTATACTTCTGTCAGCAGAGAAGCGTTGGCACACACACATGCTCACACCCACACATGTTGACATAGGTGTTTTCCATTTATACTTCAGTGTTGTGAAGCAATTCTCCACCAGGACAGCAGAGGGTGTAGTGCTTTTCTCGTGCAGCCGGCCATGATTGCAGTCACGTCTCAAGTGTGTTTATGTTGTGTTTACAGTGGGGCAAAAAAGTATTTAGTCAGCCACCGATTGTGCAAGTTCTCCCACTTAAAATGATGACAGAGGTCAGTAATTTACATCATAGGTACACTTCAACTGTGAGAGACAGAATGTGGAAAAAAATCCACGAATTCACATGGCAGGATTTTTAAAGAATTTATTTGTAAATCAGGGTGGAAAATAAGTATTTGGTCACTTCAAACAAGGAAAATCTCTGGCTCTCACAGACCTGTAACGTCTTCTTTAAGAAGCTTTTCCGTCCTCCACTCGTTACCTGTATTAATGGCACCTGTTTGAACACATTATCTATAAAAGACACCTGTCCACAGCCTCAAACAGTAAGACTCCAAACTCCACTATTGCCAAGACCAAAGAGCTTTCGAAGGACACCAGGAAAAGAATTGTAGACCTGCACCAGACTGGGAAGAGTGAATCCACAATAGGCAAGCAGCTTGGTGTGAAAAAGTCAACTGTGGGAGCAATTTTCAGAAAATGGAAGACATACAAGACCACTGATAATCTCCCTCGATCTGGGGCTCCACGCAAGATCTCATCCCGTGGGGGCAAAATGATCATAAGAATGGTGAGCAAGAATCCCAGAACCACACGGGGGACCTGGTGAATGACCTGCAGAGAGCTGGGACCACAGTAACAAAGGTCACCATCAGTAACACACTACAACGGCAGGGAATCAAATCCTGCAGTGCCAGACGTGTTCCGCTGCTGAAGCCAGTGCATGTCCAGGCCCGTCTGAAGTTTGCCAGAGAGCACATGGATGATACAACAGAGGATTGGGAGAATGTCATGTGGTCAGATGAAACCAAAGTAGAACTTTTTGGTATAAACTCAACTCGTCGTGTTTGGAGGAAGAAGAATACTGAGCTGCATCCCAAGAACACCATACCTACTGTGAAGCATGGGGGTATGAACATCATGCTTTGGGGCTGTTTTTCTGCTAAGGGGACAGGACGACTGATCCGTGTTAAGGACAGAATGAATGGGGCCATGTATCGTGAGATTCTGAGCCAAAACCTCCTTCCATCAGTGAGAGCTTTGAAGATGAAACGTGGCTGGGTTTTTCAACAAGACAATGATCCCAAACACACCGCCGGGGCAACAAAGGAGTGGCTCCATAAGAAGCATTTGAATGTCCTGGAGTGGCCTAGCCAGTCTCCAGACCTCAACCCCATAGAAAATCTGTGGAGGGAGTTGACCGTCCGTGTTGCTCGGCAACAGCCCCAAAAATCACTGCTCTCGAGAAGATCTACATGGAGGAATGGGCCAAAATACCAGCTACTGTGTGTGCAAACCTGGTAAAGACCTATAGTAATCGTTTGACCTCTGTTATTGCCAACAAAGGTTATGTTACAAAGTATTGAGTTGAATTTTTGTTATTGACCAAATACTTATTTTCCACCCTGATTTACAAATAGTCTTTAAAAATCCTGCCATGTGAATTCATGGATTTTTTTTCACATTCTGTCTCTCACAGTTGAAGTGTACATATGATGTAAATTACTGACCTCTGTCATCATTTTAAGTGGGAGAACTTTCACAATCGGTGGCTGACTAAATACTTTTTTGCCCCACTGTATGTATTTCAGAGACTTTAAAATGGACAAATTTGTCCTCCACCTCTTCATCTAGTCACCACCTTTAAACTCATGTTTCCTGTAATTTCCTAACACGAATAAAACATTTGCTGCCTATCTTTGTGCTCCTTCAGTCACAGGTGTATAAACATTTATCATCAGACTTTTCCTACAAGACATTCTTCAATCTGCTTCATGCCTCTCGCTAGATATGCTGGGCTTTCATTTCATTTTTTGAGGCGGCATAGCAATGTTGTTGACGAAGTTAGAGACAGCAAGGCTGTGATTGGTTAGAGCGCCAATTCTTTTGTCACTTTCGACAGATATTTAGAGATGTGGGCTCTACTCCGTCCGTCCTTGCATGCTTTTTGTGGAGCCCTTGCGATGATGGATAATGGTGTTGCGTGTCTTCGCACCGACGTAGACTGAGAAGTATAAACTAGCTTTAGTACCACCTGAGCCTGGTTTAAACACCACAGCCTACTTTTGTTTGGTTGCTGACCATGTCCATCCCTATATGACCACAGGGGTCCCATCTTCTGATGGCTACTTCCAGCAGGATAATGCACCATGTCATAAAGCTGAGATTATCTGAAAACAGGCTGAAAGAAGTGTCTGCGAGGTTTTTGTCCATGTATTGGAACACACACTGTCCATGTATGAAGAAGCAGATCCACATATTTTCTGTGCTGTCTTCAGAACCCATCTGTGATTGGGCAGCAGTAGCTCAGGTTCGATCCCAGCTCCGGACAGAGAATTATGCTGTTGTGTCCTTGGGCAAGACACTTAACCCACATTGCCTGCTGCTGGTGGTCAGGGGGACCGGTGGCTCCTGTGCTCCGCATCCTCACTTCGGTCAGTGAGTCCCAGGGCAGCTGTGGCTACAGTTTGTGAATGGATGAATTATACACTATAGTGTAAAGTGCTTTGGAGTCCTCTGACTTTGAAAGGTGCTACATAAGTACAGGTCATTTATCATTCATTCATTTAAACATGACTTTGAGTTTCCTGTACTCCAGCAGCCTCCACAGTCACCAGGAACAGCAGATCCAAATAATAGATGCAAATGAGTGATGCTATCATGGACCAAAACCTTTGAGGAATCTTTCCAAGACTTTTTTTAAAATCTCTGACACAAAGACCGTTTTAAAGGCAAAAGAAATCCAACCAGGTAATAGCATAATTAAGTAATGGGTGTCATGTTGTAAGGGAGCATTTTAGAGCGTGAGTGGGAATGATAAATGGCCTGCACTTGTATAGCGCCTTTCAGAGTCAGCGCTTTACACTACAGTGTGCAAATCTGTACTACATAAAAAACTTGTGGTAACAGATGAATTTCTTGACAGTCAATGTTTTAAAAGTCCAGAGATAATGATGAGGAAATGTTCTTTGTTGCCACTAGCCTTCCATGACAGTTGGTATGTGTGCCAAGTTGGTGAGATTTAAAGCTTTCTTGTTCCCCAAATAAACATTTCTCTGCAAGACATACAAGTTAATAAAGGAAACAACACTCAAGCAGTGTGTTTTAGCTGAACTCAAACCTGTCAACCAGGACTCCCTGGAACTGTTGGAACAATAGTCGCCAAAAGTCAGATTCAGCTGCCGCATTGATGTTTGAAATCTTAAATCGCCAAATCAGTGTTTGCGTTTGTTGTGGAACCACAGGCAGTTACTGGCTTTTGTTGCAGGAGAACTGAGGACTTACTACTATGGTCTGAATTCAGTTGAGTTGATGTCAAAGCTTTATGCTGGCAGAATTTGAGCTCCTGGATCAGACTGACAGTGGAGTTGTTTGAAACTACTCTCATCTTGCCTGCCGACCCACAAATGAGCAATTATGAAAATGATTGTTTTGTTTACTTGGTTTTTCAGAACTTTATTGGCCTCAGATTTGATGCTTAATGGTTTATATCATCGAGGATAGAGGTAGATTTTCAATTGGCAAGATATCTTTTTTAGCTCTTCTTTTCACCATTCAGTATTAATGGAGCCTCAGGCCTAGTCCACACGTAGCCGGGTTTTTTTAAAAACGAATATCCGGCCCTCCAAAAACTTGCATCCACACCACCGCATTTTAAAAACAAACTCTGTCCACACGTACCCGGATAAATACGTTGTTAAGGACATGCCAGACCTGGAGGCGGCAGTACTTCCCCCGTTCTTAACCTCGTCCTTCGTCTGTGGTCTTCCGCAAGGAGCAGTAATTCCGCTTGCAAAAACAAACAAGCAGAAAGCGCTTGGACAATTGATGGATCGGGTAGTGACAGAGCGCAGCTCTGAGGGCTTCCATGATGCCGGCTAGTGTAAACACAGGTCGCACACGTGATGTCAGCATTTTTTGTCGCGGAAAGTGACGTTGCGGACCTTAAAACTCCGGTTTTGTCCGTCCACACGCAGACACCCAAAACGGAGAAAACGCAGATCTTCACTTTGGCCGGAGTTTTTAAAAAGATCCGTTTTCGTGTGAAAAAACTCCGTTTTCGTGTGGATGACAGGCCAAAACGTAGAAAAATATCTACGCTTTGGCAGATCCCCGGCTACGTGTGAACAGGGCCTCAGTTAAATGAGAGTTGACCCTCATAACCTTACTCTTTAATGTAGGTTGTAGATCAGCTGTCATACAAAAATGGACTTTATTAAAAGCTTAAAGCTTAAAATTAACTGCTTTCGTTTTACTTTGTGCAAATAGAAATTAAAAGGTACAGAACCTTAAACAACTGTTTCACAGTCTTGTGCAAAAACTTAAACACTTCAACTATCCAGAAACATTCAAATGCTGTTAAAGTACAAAAATGTGAACTTGTGAAAAGTGAAAACTGAAAGGCATTCCATATTAATGTACAAACAAAATTGAACAGGAAATTAAACTTGACTAAAGACAGACTGTGTAAACTGTCCTCTCATGTACATCACTTGGGAATGGTAAGATTCTTCTGCAGGAAAAGTAGCTGATTCACATGACCGGGGGTGAGACAGCTTCTTTTTGCAGTGATTATATCACCTGCAGTTGAAAAAACCCTCTCAGATGCGACACTGGTCCCAGGGACACCGAGATATCGCTTTGCCATGCGAGCCAAAAGAGGATACTCTTTTTCATTCTCTCTCCCTCAGACCAGAGGATTGTCCTGCAGTCCTGCAGCTGTCCTCGCCCTGTACCTCTTGATCTCATCTTCTTGCACCTCTGCACAAGTTTTCGTTGCATGTCCCCTCTCCTCTCTTGGTCTGTAGGCTTCCCCAAGGAGAGACTCCAAAGCATTGGATTGCTCGGGGTTAGGTGCAGGGGGGTTGTTTTCCTCCTCTTCCTCCATTTCATCAACTTCATCTTGCTGCGTGAGAGAGAAGAAATACTTATATGTGTTGTTGTGCAACAATAGGCTTTGGTTTGGCTATGAATAACTTAACATAACATAAATCTGTCATTTTGATCTAAACTATCAAGTCAGACAAGCACTTGGATATCAGGAAAAGTGTTCAGTCTTGGTTCTTAGAGTTGTGTATTTTTTGAAGGTTACAATAGCTTACTGCCTTGTGTATTTAAGTGTAATCTTATTATATTTCTTTTTCTCCAAGGATATGTGCTGCTGTAGCAAATTAATTTCCCCACTGTGTGATTAATCGGAGTATATTCTGTCATCTTTGAATACCTGCCTGCTCAGACTGAGATTTAAAATATGATTAAATATTTAAAAAATAAAAATATTAAAAAATGTGTTTCTGAACAGTAAGAATCTGCACATTTATAATTATGAGTTTAACAAATGTAATTAAATATTTCAGTTGATATACTTCTATCAACAAACTCACTAACCTAGTAACACTCAACTAAGGTACTACTACTAAGTAAATATGAAAGAATAAATGAAAACTAAAATGAAAAATATACAAAGAAGAATAAAACCAGTAACATGTTGTGAAAACCAGGTTTAATAGGATGATTTCAGAAAATAGGCAAAATTAGCTTTCAACTAATTCAGATCAGATTTCACCAAAATATATAATGTGTGTGTGAGAGAGATCAAATACATGGTAGTATTTGCTTGGATTTTTTTTTCACAAGGCTTCTTATTACTTACATTAGATGCTTCTTCCTCCATCCCACCCACTGCTGCAGCCTGGAGCCTGGAGAAGGTGTGCTCTCGCTCCTCCTCACCCAGAAATGGCAGGGCTTTGAAGCATGGATCAACAGCTGAGGCGACATGCAGCATGGCCGTCCGGTTCACATACCTGAAATATAAATGTCACACATTTAAATCTATGCAATTAGGGAGATATTTTCTTAAATGATTTAATTAAATTCACAATATAACCAATTTTCTCTCTCTCACACACACAAAATAGTCCTACCTTGTGCTCAGGTTTTGCTTGATCTCATTCTTCATATCCTTAACAACTTTGGAGTCTTCTGGGAGGCTGGTCATCTCCTTCAGCAGCAGAGCGTGCAGAGGTGCGATCACTGAGAGAGTTGGTGACTTTTCTTCTGATATGACTTCAGTTGCTTTTTTCATTGGCTTCAGAGCTCTGACCATGTCTTCAGCATCAGTTATGTCTTCCTCTTTCAGGCTGCACAAATCTTTTTCATTTCTGCGTACTTCAGGTGAGAGCAGAGCAGCAGAGATAGCAGGCTGCTTCTCCAGAAAATGTTCGAGCATTTCCAGTGCACTATTCCATCTGGTCACAACATCAATTGTGAGCTTGTGTTGTTTAAGCTGCAATAGTTTCTGCTTTTCTTTCAAGATGCGGCTGGCTGTTGTGCTGCGATGGAAGAATGTTACAATGTGCCTCACTCTCCCAAGGGCGTGCAATATCTGGGAGTTTGAGACCGGTTTGTGAGGCGAGGTTTATGATGTGTGCAAAACAGCCAATGTGTGTTAACCCCATCATCTCAACAGCACGAATCATATTAGCCGCATTGTCGGTCACCATAGCAGGATCTCTGTTCATCAGCCCCACTCCTCTCGCTGTGGTCAACATTTCTGCTAGACTGGCAGAACGATGGTCAGTTTCAACTTCTGTGGTCTGTAATACGTACGAGTTGAGGTTCCACTCCTCGTCAATGTAGTGTGTCGTCAAACTCGTGTACGATTCCGTAGCCACAGATGTCCAGGTATCCGTTGTAATGCCCACTCTCTCTGCTGACTCGAGCTTACTTTTCACATTTTCTTTCACTGACTGGTACATGTTTGGGATGACTTCTTCTGAAAGACGTTTGCGAGAAACCATAACATATTGCGGCTCAACTTATGAATGATAGGCCATTCAGTGATAGTAACAAAAATATACACCCAAATCTATAATAAAACCAAAACCTTTAAAATTATAAATTCAATAGACCTCTTTATAAAACAATACTGGTATCGGATTAGTACTTGGTATCGGCAAATACCTATACCCCAGGCATCGAAATCGGTATCGGACAGGAAAAACTGGTATCGGAACATCTCGAGTAGGTAATGGAGACAAGTGACCAAATAAACATTTATCCCTCTCTAAAACACAACATCTTTGGCTGTTAAAACAATGTAAATGGTTCCAGCAGGCAGCCTGATAAAACCTGCCTGACAGGCGAACAGGATACAGCCTCTTAAAGCTCAGCTCGGTCTGATAATGAGGAAACTCAATATAAACAGAAGCGTCTGAAGCTGCATTTATCTTTGTCTTGGACAGGAAATAAAATCAGTCAGCTTCCCAAATAAGTTACTAAGCAACTGTGGAGAATCCCTTGTCTGCAAATACAGGTGCTGGCCAGTAAATTAGAATATCATCAAAAGGTTGAAAATATTTCAGTAATTCCATTCAAAACGTGAAACTTGTACATTATATTCATGCAATGCACACAGACCAATGTATTTCCAATGTTCATTACATTTAAATTTGATATTCATAAGTGACAACTAATGAAAACTCCAAATTTGGTATCTCAAAATATTAGAATATTCTGAAAAGGCTGAATATAGAAGACACCTGCTGCCACTCTAATCAGCTGATTTACTCAAAACACCTGCAAAGGCCTTTAAAAGGTCCCTCAGTCTTGTTTTGAAGGCACCACAATCATGGGGAAGACTTCTGACTTAACAGCTGTCCAAAAGACAATCATTGACACCTTGCACAAGGAGGGCAAGACACAAAAGGTGATTGCTAAAGAAGCTGGCTGTTCGCAGAGCTCTGTGTCCAAGCACATTAACAGACAGGCGAAGGGACGGAAAAAATGTGGTAGAAAAAAGTGTACAAGCGCTAGGGATAACCGCACCCTGCAGAGAATTGTGACGACAAACCCATTCAAAAATGTGGGGGAGATCCACAAAGAGTGGACTGCAGCTGGAGTCAGCGCTTCAAGAACCACCACGAGGAGACTCATGAAAGACATGGGATTCAGGTGTCGCATTCCGTGTGTCAAGCCACTCTTGAACATGAAACAGCGCAAGAAGCGTCTCGCTTGGGCCAAGGACAAAAAGGACTGGACTGATGCTGAGTGGTCCAAAGTTATGTTTTCTGATGAAAGCAAGTTCTGCATTTCCTTTGGAAATCAAGGACCCAGAGTCTGGAGGAAGAGCGGAGAAGCACAGAATCCACGTTGCATGAGGTCCAGTGTAAAGTTTCCACCGTCAGTGATGGTGTGGGGTGCCATGTCATCTGCCGGTGTTGGCCCACTCTGTTTCCTGAGGTCCAGGGTCAATGCAGCCGTCTACCAGGAAGTTTTAGAGCACTTCATGCTTCCTGCTGCTGACCAACTTTATGGGGATGCAGACTTCACCTTTCAACAGGACTTGGCACCTGCACACAGTGCCAAAACCACCAGCACCTGGTTCAAGGACCATGGTATCCCTGTCCTTGATTGGCCAGCAAACTCGCCTGACCTTAACCCCATAGAAAATCTATGGGGTATTGTGAAGCGGAGGATGCAATACGCTAGACCCAACAATGCAGAGGAGCTGAAGACGACTATCAGAGCAACCTGGGCTCTCATAACACCTGAGCAGTGCCACAGACTGATCGAGTCCATGCCACGCCGCATTACTGCAGTTATTGAGGCAAAAGGAGCCCCGACTAAGTATTGAGTGCTATACATGCACATTCTTTTCATGTTCATTCTTTTCAGTTGGCCAACATTGGAGAAACAAACATTTTTTCATTGGCCTTTAGAATATTCTAATTTTCTGAGATACCAGATTTGATGTTTTCATTGGTTGTCACCTATAAATATCAAAATTAAACGTAATAAACATCGGAAATACATTGGTCTGTGTGCATTGCATGAATATAATGTACAAGTTTCACGTTTTGAATGGAATTACTGAAATATTTTCAACCTTTTGATGATATTCTAATTTACTGGCCAGCACCTGTAATTCTGCAGTTAGAAGAGCCATCCCCATCCCCAGCCCTGCTCATGGTTTTTTCCAGTTTCCCTGATGAGAAATGGACTGTGTGGAAGAAGAGACACTACGGATCCAGTTTCAGATGGAAGTATTGATTGGTTATAAAGTGAAATATTACACTGATGTTGATGAGAAAGTGAAAGGAAAGGCAGCATTTCTGGAATCAAGACCACATTGTTCGAAATATCAGATAGCATAAAACAAAAGAGCTCAGCAGGAATGTGTTCTTGTGTGTACCTGATTTGTGCGGGCAACGTTGAGGCAGGTTCAGATTCTTCATTAGCTTTTCGTTTTTGGCTTATTGTCTGTTTGTATACTTTAGATTCACAGTTGCTTTTGTGTTGGTGAAGTGCTCATAATGACTTGAGCTAAGGCTAAAAGGCAGCTTTAGCTGAAATAAACTTGCTTACGTCATCAAAAGTAATATAGTGAAATCTGTCAGCATCCCAGGTGTAGCTTGGCGTCAGACACTCATTTGCGGTCTTGATGGGTTGCAAACTGTTTAGACTTTGCTGTTTTTTTTAGGGAACTGAAAGTTTGCCTTCTTGAAATGGTGTGTAACAATGAGAACAGCATGCCAAATAGTACCAAACAGTTCCACTGTGACTGCAAGCTGAAGTAATACAACCAGGTTTGTATTTGTGAAACCAGTTGAATAATTCGTATGCATCTTCTTTTTGAGCTAAATGTGACTAGACTGGGTTTGCTGTAAATTAGGGCAGTCAGTTAATGAGCGGGCCAGTTCAGCCAGACAGAACGCATCGTGGAGTTGACCAACCAGGTACACACACATGCCTGAAATTATTGTCTGATTGTCAATAACAAACTAACATGTTGTATGTTGAATGGGATGTGTAGCCAATCAGAAAGGAAAGAGATGGAAGCATGCAGCATACTCCCCCCACCACCATATTTGTTTACTCTGAAGTCATATTTGATCAAGCTAGGTGTCCCATCTGACTGGGGAATGCATGCGAGTGAAATCGGTTAATGTGTTGATTTGGCCAAGTTGCAGCACACCACACACTGTCGGACCTAAACCGGTGTATTTCTGGTTTTTCATTGCCACGTCGGACAATTTAAAAATCCTGGGAACCAAATGAAGTATCTGGACTAAAAGAAAAACTACAACAGAAACCGTAAATTGCATCTTGTCAGACAAAGAGACCTGTGTGTGTGTGTGTGTTCTATGCTAAGTTTTCAGCTAAAGGCTATTGAATCACCTTACTTGGTACTAAATGCCTGTCAGATTGTTTTATTGTTGCTGTTTTTCACATATTAAATAGAAGAGTGGACATTTGAGCGGACTAGGACTAGGACTAAGAGTGGACTAGGAGCATGTTGTGTGAGCATAATGTTGTGTGTCAGCATTCTTAGAAAGGCCTTTCTTGATCAGTTTTAGATTTTACTTCCTTTAAAAGTTGAGTTTTTTAATATTAGATGAAGATGATATAGCAGTTCAGGAGGAAATTAAGTAATCAATTACCGCGGGGCAAAAAAGTATTAAGTCAGCCACCAATTGTTGAATTTCTCACTTAAAAAGATGAGAGATACCTGTAATTTTCATCATAGGTATACCTCAAATATGAGCAACAAAATGAGAAGAAGAAAAAAATCCAGAAAATAATATTGTCTGGTTTTTAAATAATTTATTTGCAAATTGTGGTGGAATTCAAGTATTTGGTCAGTAACAAAAGTCCATTTCAATACTTTGTCATGTACCCTTTGTATGCAAATTGGCAATGACATGGGTCAAATGTTTTCTGTAAGTCTTCACAAAGTCTTCACACACTGTTGCTGGTATTTTGGCCCATTCGTCCATGCAGATTTCCTTTAGAGCAGTTTTGGGACTGTTGCTGGGCAACACGGACTTAAAGCTCCCTCCAAAGATTTTCTATGGAGTTGAGATCTGGAGACTGGCTAGGCCACTCCAAGACCTTGAAATGCTTTTTACAAAGCCACTCTTTTGTTACCTGGGCGGTGTGTTTAAGATCATTGTCGTGCTGAAAGACCCAGCCTCTATTCATCTTCAGTGCACTTGCTGATGGAAGGAGGTTTTCACTCAATCTGTTGATACATGTCCTCAGGTAGTGTCTCTGCCCTCCATGTGACAGATCCGCAAACCACGTGTGTGCCGAACCATAGAGAGAGATCCGTAGAAATCACAGATCAATGATGATCCGTTGCACCCCTAGTAGCCTTCGTAACTTTGGTCCCAGCTCTCTGCAGGTCATTCACTAGGTCCCCCCATCCCCCTATTTTTGTTCACTGTTCTTGTGATAATTTTGACCCCACGGGGTGAGATCATGCGTGAAACCCCGGATCAAGAGAGATTATTAGTGGTCTTGTATGTCTTCCACTTCCTAACAATTGGTCCCACAGTTGATTTCTTCACACCAAGATGCTTACCTATTACAGATTCAGACAACCCATCCCGATGCAGGTCCACAATGTTGTTTTTGGTGTCCTTTGGCCATATGTGTAGTGATACCTATGGTGGCTCTGCAGAGTTTGGATTTTTGAGTGTGACTGTTTGAGGCTGTGGACAGGTGTCTTTTATACTGATAACAAGTTCAAACAGGTGCCATTAATAGGTAACAAGTGGAGGACAGAGGAACCTCTTACAGAAAAAGTTACAGCTCTGTGCGAGCCAGAAATATTGCTTGTTTGTAGGAGACCAAATACTTATTTTCCACCATAATTTGCTAATGACTTCAGAAAATGTGATTTTCTGGAATTTTTATTTTTTCCATTTTGTCTCAAATTTGAGATATACGTATGATGAAAATCACAGACCTCTATCACCTTTTTAAGTGGGAGAAAATTTTTGCCCCACAATACATGTAAGTTTAAAATTAATAAAACATTTCTTTAGTTCTGCCTCATTCTGAGCTTCAGATGAACAATACAATTTCTCAGCTGTTATTGAGGTCTTTGCGGGTTGTTTGATCAACACGGTCAAAGGTCAGTGATGCTACAACACTGGGGAGCACAAGTGACAGCACTGTTAAGCATCTCTGTAGGTTTAATGAAAGGTTGAGTCAAATGAGGAGTTAATCACTTGTTCTCCTTGAACCTTGGACCAACTTCTACAAAGAGTAGGTGATAAATGTCATCTCAGAACCCAGTGGCTTGAGGCACCAGAGTTTGTAGGTAAAACTGAGAAAAGGTAGATTAGACAAAGCATCTTTTGTTGGGACCATTACTGTCTGGTCGATTCTGTAATACTTGGATCTTTAGAAACCAGAGACCAGTTGATTTTCCTCCTTGGCTTCTGTTGAGTTGCACCATTTTAAACTTCAGAAACAGAGCTCCGTCTCGGTGACTGCTGGTGATCCGAGGATAATTATTTGAACAGGAGAAGATTTTCCTTTCATCATGTCAGCATGCTGCCGAGATTAAACCAAAGCCTGCTATGCTGCTGCAACGTGAAAGAAGAAAAGGAGTCTTTGACATTTTCTAAGAGGAAAATACTGTTTTCTGACAGCCTTTCATTTAATCCACTCAACACAAGAAAGGTCAATAATTCAGTCGACTTGAGTTCATTTATCATTTCAAGCTGCCTTTTAATGCCGTCATTCTTGTTCAGTACAACAGATTTTCCTAATGATTTATCCGTGCTGCATCGCTCAGCAACAGACCAAGGCTATTTGTTCATTTTAGGGCTGCAGCTATCAAATATTTTGGTATTTGAGTACTCTATCAAATCATCCATCTATTAGTCAACTATTCTATTTGAGAACATTTCAAGCAGGGTCCAAAATTAACACTCGCCACTCTCCAAATGCGAGCAAATTGCTCCATTTGGCGAGTAAATTTTTGAGCTCTACCTGCCACCTGGCGAGTAAATGTTTGCACCAAATTAGTTATGTTTATCAGTCATCTTCCATGGATTTCTGATACTCCTCCCGCCTGCATGCAACGTACACAAACGTACGCGAAACGTGAGCGCCACATCCAACGTCATTTCCACCTATCCCATTCAATCAGTTTATCACGTTAGCAGTTAGCTTCGTGTTAAAACTGTCGGTGAAATGTGGCGGTTTTTAACTGAAGTCAGCCAGCCTTCCAAAAGAAAACTTGTCGAACTGGAAGAAAAACCACCAGGACCAGTGGTAACCACAAGATTTTGTGAAAAGTGGCGAACCGGAGATGGCGGAGTTGTGAGACAATGGCTACATTATGATGGCCACGTAGCGTTGCTGCCTTTCACAGACAACTGTCCCTCAGTATTCTTCAAATATCCAAAAAATGCCCATACTTCCGACTTTGTCTTCTTTGAGGGATAAATGTCCCGAGTGCTGCCGTCTCCTCTGGCCATTATTTCAGCTTTAGCTTAAAGAAAGTTTTGGTCGTAAACAACAAAGTGCGCATGTGCCGCCGGCAACTTCAGCAGATGATACGGTGGCTGGTAAGGGTCACCGCGCCTACACCGCAGCCACGGTAATCCACCTAGATAATATATATATATATTTTTTTTTAAACAAGACTGTTATTATTTATTGTCAACTTTTTTACCGGGGTTTACTGCTACACCAGTTACCGTGACAACCCTAGCCCTGACACACTTTCAGATATTCTCATGGTGCAGCTGTGTTCTCCAGAGATCAAGGACTATGACCCAAATGAGGCTGTAA
This sequence comes from Nothobranchius furzeri, assembly GCF_043380555.1. NCBI lineage: Eukaryota > Metazoa > Chordata > Actinopteri > Cyprinodontiformes > Nothobranchiidae > Nothobranchius > Nothobranchius furzeri. The sequence continues at coordinate 71,491,099 of NC_091741.1, read as the reverse complement.
TGCTTTGGCACAGAGACTGTGTCAGAAGCAGGAGGCCAGACTTCATGGACAGAGAAAGCAAGGAGTCTGACTAGATTTTAATGAAAGAGTTCATAAAAACATCTCTAAAAATAAATAAATAAATAGTAAAAATGACAAAAGAGTTGTTTTTCTTATTAATTGATGTTTTAATTATTTTGTCACTCTGTTTGGAATCAACATAATATAGAATAACATGCTTTAGCAGGGTATCCGCGGGTCCTTAAAAAGTCTTAAATTTTCTTTTCTAAATTTAAGGCCTTGAAAATCCTTAAAAATGACAAATAATCCTTAAATACAGTTTCCAGAGGTCTTAAATTACCAAAGACCCAATAAACAAGATTCTTTTATTTCTATGAAATTTTTGTGAATTTCTAGTTAGTTGTTTTTTTTGTGTACGATGTTGGCGTAAGCGGAACCGTGCACGTTCAGTTGGTTGTGAAAGGGAACTATTTTAAGATGAGCACGTTAGCTGGTTAAGCAAGTGGGAGCTTGCGCCATGGGGAAGTGCAAGTTTAATGGTAACTGGATGACCAATCCCACGATCGTGACGTAGATAGCACCGGTTCCAGGCAATAGCTGGAAATTATAGCTTAAATTTAATTTTAAAAAATAGCTTAAATTTGGTCAAAGTGGCCTTAAAAAGGTCTCAAAAAGTCTTAAATTTGGTTCCCTTAAACCTGCAGTTACCCTGTTTAGGTAGATCTAAATCATTTAGAATTTTGGCCGGTAAAAGATATGCTTGGCCGGTAGATTTTCATCATCTACCAGCCAACTTGGCCGGTGAGTAAAAAATTTAATTTCGGACCCTGGTTTCAAGTGAAACGAGACTGTTGTCTGCTGCTAAAATTATAGAAAAATAAAACAACAAAATGGTTAAGGGATCAACAGTGTGTATTAAATAGATGTTGTCTAGTTCCCTTTTCTCAGCTGATATTTACAGATAATAAATATTTTATGGAACAAAATTTGACTTGCAGTTCATTAAAATTATAGGTTTACAGGGTATCTGCGGGGTCTTAAAAAAGTCTTAAGTCTTGAATTTGATGAAAGGAAAATTAAGACCCTTAAAAGTCTTAAAGTCTTAATCGATTTAGTAAAGTCTTAAATTTGGTTCGTTGTCATGTTCTGAGGAAGGTGTCTAACCCAAGACATGCAGAATCAACCAAGGAGACGGTATAATGAAAAATAATATTTTTAATTGTGGATAACGGTAACTGAGGGCACACTGGGAATTCCAGTGGACAGGGAAAACGGGAAACACAGCGTCTGGAGGGGAGAGCAGATTAGAGGTGAGTCCTGAGAACTTTAAGTCCAACAGATAACGAGTGAGGGGACTTACTGGGGTAAAATGAGTTCAGCGAGTGAGGGGATGGGTAACGAGCCGGGGGTATCCAGGTGAGCGGTTCCAGAGTTGGAGAGGGAGCAGGTAGTCGTTGGAGAGCGGGTCGGTCAGAGGTGAATGGATGGCGTGGCGTGTGAGCAGAGCAGAGTCCCACTGAGCGTGGTGAGGGAATAATCCAGAGACGGGGAGAACCTGAGGTCAGAGATCCAAGAGACGTAAAGTCACAAAAGTCCTAGGAAAAAGTACACGTAATAATGTTCACAAAAACCAAGAGCCAAATATGAGGGCTGGAAACTACCAGTCAGTAGCAATCATCCGGCGTCAAGTAGTGTCACCCTCCTCCTTAAGAAGCCAACCCGCTGATTAGCTGATCAGGTGCAGCTGCCGCTCCCTCTCCTGCAAGACACAACTCAGAGATTTCATGTAGAGAGACGAATACTCACCCCCAGCTCATGACATTCGTGTTGACGTGATTTTAAAATACGTTCGTTTCATACTTGCAAACTTGATGCTTTTCAGCGAAAATTGCCGTTTATGAAACCAAATGTGTTCACGTGAATCAAAGACTTTTTGTTTTAGGGAAGGTGAGTCTTTGGTCGGGTTTCAGTGGCTCTGTATAAGAATTTGTTTCAGAAAAATGAGGAGTGTTCATCCTCTTCACAAACCCATCTTTGTTAGTGGGTCACGAGTCGCCATTTGACCAATCACAGTCACAGAGACAGCTAGGGAAAAACACGCAGCGGTAGCCGGTATCACGGCGCCGCTACTACTGTCGCTTCAACATCTCGCTGTGGCTGGAGCTTAAAGTTCGTACAATCATCAAAATCCCCTCCAGATACCAGTTTTCTGTCCAGAACTTTAGCAGGTTTGTCTCCTTTGCAGTCACTGATGTTTCCTGAGGCTTGTGTTCTTTTTTTATTTATTTATTTTTTTTTTGGGAGGGGGAGGAGTTGAGTTCAAGTGTTGGTCAAAAACTGCTTTCCCAGGAATTAGACAGGTCCATCCTAACCTAAAGAAGATTCTGACAGACAAGCTGCTGCAATTGTTTTTTCAGGTTTGTACAAGCTAAACCCTTTAGGCACGTCTTCCCTACATGTTATATAAGAGATTTGAAATCAAGAAGAAAAACTTGCAAAACACTATGGATCTGTTCTCAGTGAGATGTTATTAGTGGAAAATGAACATAAGTAGATCTAAAGATGTTACTGGTACTTTTACTATCATTCTGTTGTGGAAAGTCAGCACAAATATTCAGTGAAAACTTTAAAAAGCTGCTTAAACCTTAATTATTTTATAGTGGGCCTTTCTTTATTTATAAAATCAGTTGATTGTTTGAAGCAGGGGTGTCAAACTCATTTTAGCTCAGGGGCCACATTGAGGGAAATCTAGTCCCAAGTGGGTCGGACCGGTAAATAAAAAAAAACTTCAGATTGTTTTCTTTGTTTTGATACAATCGATATAAAACAAGGCTGGAGCCTGAGGACAGTGTATCCAAAATAGTACAAGTACAACACCTGAAGTTTACTTGAAAATTTGAAAAAAAAAAAAAAAATCAATAAATTAAATAAACATTCCTCAGTGATTCAAAGAGCTTACAGATCACATGGCTAGATCAGTTCCATGCAGCACTTAAAGTATATTTGACTCATTTTACTTAACATCTTTTAGCTTTCACCGGCACATCAATATCAGAAGTCACATCCTGAGTGGCGGCCGACTTCAGGATGGGATTCAAGTTCTTGTGTGAGCCTTGAGCGCAGCTTTGTATTATTTATACTCATTACAGAGAAAACTTGCTCACAAAGATACATTTATTTTCACTCTACATTGTAAAACATGAAAATAAATTTTACACAGCCATCTCGCGGGCCGGATTTAACCCGCTTGCGGGCCGGATCCGGCCCGCGGGCCGCATGTTTGACACCCCTGGTTTAAAGTAACTGTAACTAAAGTTACTCAGAGCCACAGCAGAAGGTCCAGTCTGAGTTAAGCTGTGGTAGCTGCAGAGGAACTGAGAAACAACATTAAAGCTTTTGCTATTTGCTTGTTCAAGTTTAATTCAAATCGAACAAATAAGACATCAATTATATATTATTTCTATGTATATTTAACAGTCATGTTGGAGATAAAAGGCAGAATAGATTAACATTTTAACTTTATCTGGTTACATTGAAGCTTCATGTCCCACAGTGAGCAGTCTCTGTCCCACATGTGGGGAGTTGGGATCTGGTCATCCTACTGAAGAATGATTACAGTAATTTGGAATATTTTCAGATGTTTTTATGTTTGGTGTTTTGTGAATTAGTTTCATAATAATAGTTAATTATTATATGATGATCCCTAATCATTATCTGATCAGTTCTGTTAGCTTATTATATTTAGCTTTCATGATTCGTAGGACTGGTAGAAAGTTGCTTGCATTTTGCAAAAACATCACATGAAAAAAAAATATATTTTTTAAATGTTCTCAATAAAATAAAAGTATATAAATGTCAGAGGTCACTACAAAACCCACTGTAGAATAGATGAACACCTGCAGCACGTGAGGACCTTGTTTGGGGGAGTTATTGTAGTTGTCACTTTTTTTCACAGCCTCGGAGTTCGCGGGTATGAAAAATAGATGCATGTAAACTAAAAATAAATATATTTTGTTCGTCTATGCGTGCGGTTTGTATTTTTGTACCATGTGGCTTTACATATTATTGCTACAGCCTCGCTGTCCCGGGTGGGACGTAACCCAACATGAAGTGGAAAACGAAGCGATGCAGTATTTAAAAACAATATATAAGTGTTTAACATTTGATTAGTTCTTTGCGATAGACTTAATTTTATTTTTACAAGGTCTTAAAAAGTCTTGAAAAGTCTTAAATTTAATTTTGAGATTCCTGCATATAGAGCTCTGGGAGTTGACGTCACTTCTCCCGGCATGCAACAGTTCAAATCGAAACGGCGCCATATTGGCAGGTAGAAGCCGTCAGCTGGACTATTTGTTATTGTCAGAAAACTCAATCAAACGGTAAATATGGTAGATTCCTGTTGTGCCCCAGGATGCAGAACAGACGCGGACGACATAAGGAATGAGCCATCTACAGGATTCCCCAAGATCTGGAGCGCCGCAAACATTGGATCATTGTAATAAAACACGCTAGTGACCGGGCTAAAATGAAACTGTGGGATCCCGAGAGTAAAGGTTTTTGCTTATGCAGCGACCACTTCATATCAGGTACTTAAACCAACGTTTCCTCAACTGTGTATGGTATTCATTTTAAATGCTTTTATTACGATTCTTAGTGGGCTTCCTAAACTTATTTTGGCGTGGCTTTTTCCGTCTTATTACTCATAGCAACAAGTAAACATCACGTAAAACGTTGCTTCGTGGTTTCTGAGTGCTGCCGTTTGTGTTCTATGATCACAGCTATTAACCGGCTAAGCTGTATTTAATTTTTAAGCAATGGTTGATCAATTTTCAGATCACACATAAAAAGCACTTTGGATTGCTATTATCTGTCTCACCGAGACAGATCTCAGACAGATCCTGAGACGCTCCTGCCTGACATTTTTATCTTTTTCATGGAAAAAAATCAGACTAGTGATTTCTCTTGTCGTTCAGTTTATACATTCAAACAGCACTCTATTTAAACTACTTACATGTAAATCTATGTTATTTGTCCATCCATCCAATTTCATCCGCTTATCCGGAGTCGGCTTGCGGGGGCAGTAGCCTAAGTCGAGAGGCCCAGACTTCCCTCTCCCCAGCCACTTAGGCCAGCTCCTCCGGGGGAATCCCAAGGCGTTCCCTGGCCAGGTCCACTCCGACAGCTTCTGGCGTTTTTAAAAAATATCCCAGGGGCATGGTAAGGGTCGGAGATGTTTAGTCTATTTAATTTCTGACTATATAAAACAATTTCTTTGGTTTTAAAGTGTGAAGTAAACTCTGACGAAGTGAAATCCAAGCTGATCCTGTTCATTTTGTTTACCTTTGTTGCCTGCCAACATGGCGTCTACTCTCTGAGAGTCACGTGACGTCCGGAGCTCTATACCCTGGTTTAATATCGCTCATCCTTGTCTAAACATTTCTAAATATATTCACATGTGATCTGTAGAATTATTATTTCAGTAACATCTTCAGTAGAAATCTACTAGGACTTATAATATTATGTAATATCTACTAGTAACAATGTAATGGTGACATATCTATTTTATTATGTACGGGTTGGCAACATAATCCAGTCTAAATTGTATTCAAATATAGAAGCGTTTGTGAATTACATGCTACAACGGGAGGAATCCAGGTGGGATCATAACTCAACTGGTTACTCTCGATGTGGAGGAGCAGCAGATCTACTCCGAGGCCCTCCTGGATGACTGAGCTTTTCACCCTATCTCTAATGGAAAGCCCAGATACCCTGGGGAGAAAACCCATTTTGGCTTTTTGTATCCCAGACCTGACTAATTCTTTTGGTCACTACCCAAACTCGTGACCATATGTGATGGTTGGAACGTAAATTGGCCAGTTAATCTGGCTCCGTTCTCTTTTCTGCATGACAGACCGGTACAGCGCCCACATTACTCTAGATACAGCAGCAATCCACATGTCGATCTCCCTCTCATGAGTGATCATTCCCTCACTAGTGAACAAGACTTTGAGATACTTGTGGTGCTTTCACATCTGGGTTGGCATGGACCAGCCCTGGTTAGGTATAATGTGTTCACATCTGTGTAATCTGTGCATTTTCCTTGCTCAGCTGACTCTTCAGCAGTCTGCTTTGTACGGAGCTGACCCAACACACCCACTGCCGGCTTGCCTATAGAGGGGCTAGGCCAGATGTGAAAACGTCATTAATCTCCTCTACTTGAGGCAGGACCTTGTCCCTGACCCAGAGGAGACATTCTATCATTTTCCAACTTAAGAACACGGTCTTGCATTTAGAGGTGCTCATTCTCATCCCAGCTACTTTACACTCCGCTGTGAACCACTCCAGCAAGAGCCAGAGATCACGGTCTGATGAAGCCAACAGGACCACATCATCTGCAAAAATCAGACATTCAATCTTTAGGTCACTAAAAGGGATCTCATCTACGCCTTGGCTGCACTTAGAAAGCATGTCCATAAATCTGTGACAAAGGGCAGAATATATGGTAGTAGATAGCACAGTAGGAGTTATCGGGTAGAAAGTTGCTGCAGTTAGTAGGTGTGGTTGATCCAGGAAGGAGCTGCCATCATTCATGGACTCAACACTGCAAAGGAGTCCAATGGAGGGAACCTTTAGGCTCCGCATGGTTAGAAACATTTACAATTCAAAGGCTTTCAATGCAATTAGTGATGCCTCTCGTTGCGTCAGTCTGACTCAACTCACCAAAATATAGCAGCAGACAGGAGAGTTACAGCAAGTGACAGACTAAAACTGTTCGCTTCTGCAGAGGGAAAATGCTTTTTGATACAACACCAGGTACGCTCGGTGGTCTCCTGTGTTTAAAATGATCATATATTCACTTTTTAGTGCACAATTTCTTCAGTCGTTACTCATAACCCATGCTTATTACACACAGGAATAACTTGTGTCTCTGTTAAGCCCGAATCACACTGTGTGATATTTGGCCATTGGACAGGATTGTTCATGTCACACTGTGAGAATTCCAGAGGGGTGGGACACTGTACGATGCAAGATTTCTGTGAGGCAGACTGCACGACGTCTCTCTCCAGCAGGACATGCTACGTCATGAGCGCACCTCCCGAAAGCATACATCACTAAGCAGACCGCTAACCAAAACAAAGCTGAAAAGCTGAAAACACTTATTCTTTGTGTCAATTCATGACCCAACTCATCCTCCTCAAAAAGGAAGCTTTGTAGCATAGACAAATTGATGATTTTATTTGTTATGACCAGGAATATGTACTATTCTATATAAATATAAAATATTAACCTGCTAGGTCTTTATTGTAATTATTCAGAAGATTCTAGAATTTAATTCAGAAGATCTTGGTTCTTTGCTTTTTCAGTGATCAACCACACTTCACGTTATTTCAAGAAAGAGTCAGGTTTACAAAAGTAAGAATTTATTTTACAAACAATTTAAAACATGACTAATTAACTGAGTTAAAGTAAGCTGAGTTCTGGTGAAAAGAATTTGGTTTGCTCTAAGCTATAAAGTTGTTATCATCAGAAGAACATCAGACGCGATTGGTCATCTCTACTTCACCCGTTTTTGAGAGACCCTCTTGGTGGATCCAAAAGTCGCAGGGGTCGGCTGACCTCTGGCGCCTGAGGGCTGTAGAATACCGTGGTACAGACTCTTCAGTCCAGAGATGTCTCGGGTCACAACAGCTGGATGGAACAGTGCGTCTGGCAGACTCTTAAGGAGTCTAACAATATCAGCTTTGTTTCTGCAGGAACCATTTGCTCATCAGCTCATCAGGTGCAAAAAAAAAAAGAAAAGGTTTTGACGATGTGTCAAAATCTTCGATGTTTAAAGAGGTTTTGCTACAGATGGCCGGTCTGAGCAATTCTACGGAACTGTCGAATCACTCAGGATGATCCAGTTTTAAGGTTTTGATGTTATGACTTGCACAGCCAATCAGAAGCTGACAAGTTTGAGATCTGCTACCAAGACAACTCAGAAACACGCCTTCTTGATACAGGATGTTCTGACTGGTTTAAAAGTCTCTATGTGTTGGAGTTTAACTTAACCGTACTTGTTATTGTGTGAGTGCAGGTGTGAGGACCTCATCATCAAAACATGTTGAACACATGGCAGGTTCTAGTAGACAAACATAACATAACATCCATTCAGTGAGCTCAGATTAATGAAGCATTTCATTGTACAATAATTATTATAAGTAGTAATAAACAAATGTTTATTTAATGGTTATCTAGATTATGAGTCATGAAAGAAGTTCACATTGATTTAGGAAATCATTTTTGATTTTAGCAACTGATTCGAGCTGGAGTTGTTCCTTCTGTGGAAGCAGACAGATGGGACCTTGGGAAAGAAAGTTATTGTTTATCTTTCAGACTTGCAGTCTGTGAGCTGGTATGAAGGCAGGCTCATTTAAAGGGAACACATGCAATATTGTGTCTCCTTTCTGACCAGATGTTGAATGGATGTTGAAAGATCAGACTGTACCTAAACTGACCATTGCTGGACGTTACAGCTTCGCTTTTAAAACTCTCACTTTGGTGTCATACTTGGACTCGTCCTCCTTTATACATAAAAAAACCCCCCACTAAACTACAGAGAAGTAACAATCCAAGACAGATCGCTGCAATATCTAAACTTTGCTGTGAATTAGGGCTGCACAATATTAGGAAAACTTGCAATATTCGATAACAGTGCTTAATATTGCGATATCGATATTACTCACGATAAATGAACAAATACTAAAGTATGCAGTGTTGATGTCATCTGGCGTGTGACGTCTGCTCTGGGTTCAAAGCAAACAAAACTAATGCATGAATTCCATTACAACATAACATTTTTATTGCAAAAATGTGCAGCTGCACCTGCTACTGTATTAGCAGCTGCACCTGCTACTGTATTAGCAGCAAAACAACAAACTGCATGCATGCAGTTTCTCAGTGACTTTAAAACATCACCTCCACCATAAAACTTTTTCTGATGCTCCAAATACAGAAAAACGTCCCTTACCAGGGTTTTTGAATAAATAAATAAAAAATCAGAAAATAAGTTTAAATGTTAAATAATAGTTAACATCACTTAAATGCAACAGCAAATTTTCTCATTGCTACTGAGCATTTTCTCCATTTATGTGGTTATGATATAAGGCTGTTGCTGTAATTGGGAAGTGAACTGTGCTGGGCCAAACTAGGAGAATATTAAGATTTTCTGAGGGAAAGAGAAAAACAATTGTCTACCTTTCAGAAGAGGAACTGGCAAAAAACTACATGGAAAATATGTGAAAAAATTTGGTTTTAACCCCAAATTCAACAAGTTTACCTAGATCTTAAAAAGCAGCTCAGATGATGAAACTGCAACTATGATTCTGATAACAAGCTAACAAATTGAACTAGCTCCTCTTAAGATAACCGGCTAGCAGAGCTTCTGACTGACAGCTTATGTGCAGCAGCAAATCAACTATCCTGATTAACAAGTTTATAAAAGCTCATAAATGAAAAATCACTTTGATGTGTGGGGGAACTTTTCCAGGCCCTCTTTAGCAGGGTGGGACTGGGAGGAGAGTGCTGTAGCCTTTTAGCTGGAAGCTAACCGGAGCCTGGGGCTAACATCACCACCCGGTGGAACACTAGCGACATGAAGGTGGGTTGGTTCAGCGGCACGTGTCGGAGTCAGCCCGGTAAAAATGATTAACGACACCGAGCAGACTCACGTTCACGTTTGAAAGCAGCGCTGAATCCAGAAACCTCAGCACAAAGTGTGTTCGTTAATCTGAGCCAGCATGACGAACAAGAGAATGGCGCCGCTAACTCAGTTCGGTTGTTGCTTTCCAGCCTAAGGGTTTATGTAGGGCACATATGTCAGAGTCAAGGCCCGCGGGCCAGATGCGGCCCGCGGAGCATTTTTATGTGGCCCGCAAGATAAATATCAAAAATATATTAAAACTGGCCCGCTGGCCGATTTTACCACAAAGACTTCAACTCCCATGATGCTTTGCGGCGTCAGCGCGGAGCCGACGAAGCCCCCTCCTTTGTGTTTTTTCAGCGCCTGCTGCCGGTCTCTGCAGCTCCGCTGTCTCGGACAAACTACACTCTTCTCACTCAGCGCCGAGTTCACTCAGCTATTTTCTGACGTTGAAGCCCAGAAACGGAGATTGTAGCCGCTCAGTAATCAGTGCGTTTACATGCTGCCAGTAACCCTTTTAAAACCCGGATATTCGCAATAACCCGGTTCGGCACGGCCATGTAAACACCGTCAAAAACCCGGATTTGCTCATAACCGGGTTTTTAAAAACCCGGTTACTGCACCTGGGGTAACCCTTTTCTAACCCGAATGTTTGGTCGTGTAAACGCATATCGGGATATCCCCATCCGAGCGTGTGTTCTGCGCTTGCTCTGTTCGCAAGGAATCTTGGTCTTTTGAGTAGCGAGACGTCTTGTATGCGCCAGAATACCGGAAGTAAACAATTGGGAGTAGGGCTGCAACTAACGATTATTTTCATAATCGATTAATCTGTCGATTATTTTTTTCGATTAATCGATTAATCGGTTTGTTATTGTTTAGCTATTTAACCTATACAAGTGATGAATACATTTCAGTTAAGAAAAAGAAAAACATAAGACAATTGTGCAGTTGACTGCAATCTATTTTATTGCACATGAACACAGTCAGCGGTGTAAAATGAGCTAAACAGTGCAAAATATCAGTCCAGAATAATTTTGGGCATCAAAATATAAGAGGCAAATTGCATAAAAAATAATGCAAAATCTAAAGTTTGTAAGCGGTATTCATTGCTGGGGGGTGAGTGTCTTGTTCCCCATGTAGTTGTCCATCGTTGCTCGTTTTTTTCTGCATAAGAAACACAAATAGACTGAAATAAGTACACATATAAAATAAAGCAGCACACACACTACAACACTTAATCAATATTACATTATTTGAATTAATTATTAATATACAGTGATCATTTATTTTGATAAAAATGTGTTGTGAGGCGTTTTACAGCGTTAGATAGTAAAACAGCCTTTTAATAGGAAAAAAAAAGGACTTTCTGAATTTCTCCTGTATTTAAAAATTGAAAGTGTACAACTATGCCACGTTATATTCACCTGGACACAGCTCGTCTCTATATTTTTCTCCGCTGAGTTGTCCTTTTTTGAATGAGGAGCATGGGTTTGTGCCGTTTTTCTCTTAACGAGAACATTCTTATAAACAGACGTGCTAAATTTGGCAAGCGCATGATACACAACACGGAGGAGATTCACGATTGCATCTAGTCAATCAGAAGTAGAACGCCGTAGACTGACGCGGCAAAAAAACCTGTTTAACATTCACTATAACGAACTCGGCTCCCAAATTTGATCTGTGTTAGCTTGTTTATTTTCTGTTACTTACCGGATTCACCGGACTTTCCTCTGCTGCATCAGCTCCCACATGTTTTCGTCTCAAATGTTCACATAGGGACGTCGTGCTTCCGTCGTGCCATGGTTTTTGCATATTTTGCAGGTCACCCGTCTTTTAAAAGCATCTAGAGTGAAATGCTCCAGTACTCATGAGGTTTTTGTCCAGGGTTTCTCTTGTTTTGTCGCTTCTATTTTTCTTCCGTATTTCTTCTTGATCCGCCATCTCTCACAGCAAGATGAGCGTCAGTAACGTGATACGTCATGAAAACCGAGGGCACTTATTGGCTCATTTCTTCTTCTACGGCTCCACTGGTAGATCAGTGGCTCATTACTGCCACCCACTGGCGGCAAATTTAACAGATTGTAACCGATGTCAGATTGTGGTAAAAAATAGACTTTATGCGGTAAAATATGATTATTAAACAACTAATCGATGACTAAAAAAGTTGTTAACTATTTTAATAATCGATTATAATCGATTAAATCGATTAGTTGTTTCAGCTCTAATTGGGAGCAACATGGCGAGTCGCGGCACAGCACCACACTTTTGGAGTGACGAGGAAACCTCTGTGTTCATCGGTCTGGTGAAAAGTATGAATGTTATGTCTTTCATAGACGGCCAAAAGTACAGAGGCAGCGAAATCTACAAGAAGGTAACCGAAAAGTTACGCGAAGCGGGGTTTGTAAGGACACCAGACCAAGTGAAGTACCGCTGGAAGACGCTGAAAAAGGCCTACTACAAGGCGAAGAAACAAAACAGTACTAGCGGGTCCAATCCATCTTCTTTTCCACAGTTTGATTTAATGGACGACATTTTGGGCAATAGACCCATCAGTACAGCTGAAGAAAGTGGGGTAGATATTGGATTTGAGGACGTACAGGAGCAGTCAACCGACCAGCAAGGTAGGTTTGCGCGCCTTCTCCAAGCACAGTAGCTACGTAACTTAGTCCCACATTGTTAGCACCATTGTTATAATAAATAGGAATGTAACTAATTTGTAACACAAATGCTGCCTAACATGCACTGCCCCAGATTAATAATTATAGTAAACGTCACATAAATGTAAAGTCTGTTTGTTGCTGTTTTGTGGTTTCACGATGTGTAAAAAGACATCTTTTTTTTATTATTATTTCATACGAATTGTATTAATGCTATTTTACAGACAGTTATGGAACGCTTGACCAGACAGACGCAGCCACACCTACAGCAAGCGATACAACAAGTGGAAGTGGCTCACATCTTGAAGGAGAGGATGATGATGATGAAAACACAGGTAAGTCACATGACTTGCTCAATCCAATACATATGCCAACAAAGGGCTTCGCTCTCGGAGGTAGATACATGCGTTGACCCATCTGTGTTTAACCTATCAGTAACATCGTTTTTAACATCAAGCTGTAACATTTTGCTTGTTTTTATTTCTGGCCAGATGCAAATATTGGAGAAAGTGGACCTTCAATGACTGTGCCTAGCCAGTCTACACCGCCATCAAATACCACTGCAGCTACTCCTGGTGAGCTTTCGAAATACTGTTACTGAAGGCATAACTGGTTATAGCGTATTGTAACCCCAGGTCACTCCTCCTCCTTGTGTAATGTCTGAAAATAGTACCTTTCTTTAGTGGATAATTTGATTGCAGTGATTATGAGATATTATGTAATATAACCGTGGACCCAAACTAAGGACTATTGTCACTTTTGCATTCTTAATAAACTCAGAATTGTAGGGAGATGTTTATGATGCAGGCGCAGGTGACATTCTGACACGTCACCTACAGGTAAAGAAACATCTTTTAGAATCCACAAGTTTCATAAGAATGCAAAAATTGATAATAGTCGAACACTAAGATAGAACTTACCCAACACTTTCTAAGGCCTGTCATGTCTGCTCTAGGTTGGTCAAGTCGCAGGTTCAGGCACCGTGGAGCTGCTTCACTGACTCAGCATCAACAGTTCTTGGTGACAATGCAGCACACGCAGAACCAATGGTTTGAGCAGCAACGGCAGTTGAGACAAGCCAGTGATGAGGCATTCATGTCTCAAATGTTTTCTGAATCGACCCGTTCAATGGGTTTGGTTGTTACACAACTCCTCACAGGGTTAGGTGCATTATTCCAGCGGCCAACTCCTCAACCCATGTTTAGTAATTCTCATTCACAGCCTATGTTTCAGCCATACAACAACCATTTTGATAACAGGCAACCACCTGCTCCTCCACATCGATTTCCCTATTCTCATAACAATCAGCCTGAACATGATCACAGCGAGGACCAAGATTCTACACCATTCTGCCAACTGTAGTGTCCCACCTTATAATCCATTCATCTATTTGACAGTTGTTTTTGTGCATTTCCTATGAAGTTTGTTGTAGAAAATTATTTTTGTGAGAATTTTAAACTTTGCACCTTTTTTGCAGCTTTTGTACACCTTCTTTTGTTATTATGTAACAAACATTTTCAAAAACTCTTTGTTCCACATATGTGCAATATATTTACATCTCGAGCCTTGTTCTGCCATAGTAGTTGATGTATTTATTCTCCATTATGGAAGGATAGGTGCGCCATAGCGCCTTACTTGAACCTCTGTTTTACCTCACATGTAAAAAGCAAAACCAGAATGTTATTTTGTTATGTGCTTTATTAAAGAACCAATGTTTTATTAAACTTACTAGAAAACTTGTATTTGTTGACATTTTATTTGAGCATTGCATATAACTGTTCTTTTTCAGAAGTGCACAGCAACAAAGGAGAAGGCAGATAAACATCTTATAAAACTTAGAAAATACAGCTGTTTGACAAATATCGAGCTTACAGTTTAACGTTGTTTGTTTCCTATCAGACCCGTTCGTCCTGCACACTCATGCTCTTACTAAGCGCTTACGGAGTGGGACACGTGCAGCAAGGTAATCTTTTAAGGCCCGTCTGATAGCTGAGGCTGCACTGTTATCAGCCCTATTTACCTGTGACACAGGCTGTGGAAACAGCCTTTCTACTGATGTGGCCTCCTCTGCCCATCTGGGATTAACATGCTCCTTCTCCATCTCACAAAAGTTGTGTAGAGCACAACAGGTTGCTACCACGTATGGTGTGAAAGTGAAATGGAAGTCACTGCACTTCAACAGAACACGGAAACGAGATTTCAGTCGACCAAATGCTATCTCTATAGTTGTTCTAGCAGAACTCAAATAGACGTTAAAGCTTTCCTCTTGTGGTGTCAGTCTTGGGGACTGCAGATAGCCCTTCATTAGCCAGGGCAACAGCGGGTACGCAGGATCTCCCAGCAGGAAGAAATCCACATCCTGCCCCTCGATCTGCACTGCTCTCTAAAGTGGGACAGATAGAAATATTATTCTTCCTAAATTATGTCATAATACATCTTAGATATGTGGCAGGTATGCAACTTGCATTTAAATACCTAAAGTTTTAATGCATTACCCACCTTTGGGAAGGATTGTGCATTGTTGAACAGATTTGACTGGCGGAGTGCATTGGCGTCATGTGCTGAACCAGGCATTTTGCAGCTCACACTCCAAAAACTAAGGAAAATGTTTCACAGTGAATCAAGATGTAGTGGGAGCGGTGTGATTAGTGGCAAAAATTAGGAAAATTATTTCAGATCAGTAATGACAGAATTATTTGTACATATAAGCTGTTGATGTTTTGTGGAACAGAGAACCTCTCAATTGATGTTTGTGAGTGGTTCTAATATAGCTTAGTGATGTGTGTCTGTCAAAATTATATACAAATCATAATCATGGATAAAAAAGCTGGGAATGGCAAAACACCTACCAGTATTTGTCATCACAGACTCCCTGGAGGACATAGGATGGCCATCCCTTCCTGTTTATGAAGTCTCTGTAGCCATCACTTGGAGGCAAGCAAGGGATGTGGCTCCCATCCACACAACCTATGATAAAAAGTAAAAAACAATTAAAAAAGTAAAAGTATGCACACAGCAGTGTAGCCTACATACATAGTATAGTTCACATTTAGCCTACTCAGAAAACTATTGACATTAACAAGACATAAGAGCAGGAAATATTTTACCTATGATTTGAGGAATGGAGTGGGCACGTTCAAATCTTTGTGCAATGCCACATGCCTCCTCCAAAGTGGGTACCCGGATCAGTGTTTTGATGACAGAGTCGACCATTCCGTGGCAGAATAGGTACACCATCTTCTTCACGGTGCTCTTGTGCACTCCAAATTGGTTTGCTATCAAACGATACTCGGCACAGCTTGCTAGTTTATACAGCACCATTGCAACGCGCATTCCTGTAGGCACTGGTGTGCGGATGGTTACTGCGCTGGGCTCCATCACTCTTTCCATCATACCACAAAGTTTAGCAAAAGATTGACGTGACATACGAAAATTCTCACGCCAATCAGTGACCGTGAACTCCATCATTACAACCCGCTCCCACCAGTCCTGGCTGCGCACCTTCATCCAAAGTGTCCGCGGGGCTCTGGTGGTAACGGGTACCCTCGACATGTTGGATATGTTTAGCGCAGCTCTCTCTATATTTGCAATTTCTTCCTCACATACTCTCCTTCGAATGACGGCCAGTACGCACAGTCGTTGTAAGAGCTGCTGGTGGGTCAATACCAGCACTAAAGCGCAAACAAACGCGCTCGCTATCTCTTCCGAACTGGGAAACATGTTGTTGTTTTCTCGGACACCGGAACAAGATGACCTGGAAATGACGCATATTGCGTCTTGACGCCATCCATACGTCCTGACGCTACCCCAAAGTCCGCATTGAAAACGGGTTATGCAAATTAGGGTTGCCTCTTTCTTGTAAACGGGTTATCCCGATCAACTCAGAAACCCGAAAACCGACCTTAACCCGATCATAACCCGGATATTGGCTGCATGTAAACGTAGTCAATGTGTTCACGACTGAAAGAGAAAGCTTTTCAACTAACTTCCAGACATAGCTGATATAACTCCAGCGAGCAGCGACACGCTCTGTGTTTGCTGTCGTCGTGTTTCCTCCCCGACACACAACAACGTGGTCAAGCTGCTCAGACATGTTCAACAGCACAAACCTATGTGAGCACCTGTTGTCATCTAATGTTGTCATTATGATGAAGATGAACAAAACAATAGGAGTCTCCTCCTCAGCTCAGATCAACCCCATGATGCAGGTATCTGGCTGGAACAGGTGAGCATCACAGTAAACCAGTGGAACAAACTGAGCTTTAAATATGTTGGTTTTCTGCTCTTTTTCTGCTCCAAAACGTGAAAGTTAACAGGTGAGATGTTGCATTTTCATTTAAGATAAAATGATAATTTTATTTTGTTGTTGGCCCGTGAGAAAAGATTTAACCTACAGTAAACAGGAAGTGGAAAGGCTGCAGATAGATGAATAGAATAGAAAATCCCTTTATTGTTCCTCAGTGGGGAAAGCTAGATGTCACAGCAGCGATGACACGTATTACAGGAGAAAAAAAAGGAGAATAAAAAATAAGAAAAATGAATACAATAAACGAGAAAACATAAATCCTGAATAGATTTTAAAATGCTGATTATACCACAAGTAATGAATACCACTGATGCCTTTTATTTAAAACTGACTTGCTCGTGTGTAATTTGGTTATTCCACATTCAGTGTTAATGCAGAAATAAGTTTGTTTCCAAATTTAAAGGTTCAAAATTGCATATATGTTGCTAAAGAAAATGTGCAAATTTGCCGTAACCTTTTCAAAAATATTAAGTTTGGCCCTCGACTCCGTCCCAGAGTTTCATTTCGGCCCCTTGTGAGTTTGAGTTTGACGCCCCTGATGTAGGGGGTGGGTCTGTTACGTGAACTGAACCATCGGATTGGCTGCAAATCAGAAGGGCTGCATTTGATTGGTCAAATAATACTTCCGCGTAAAAAACAGAGCTGGTTTACAAAAAGTTGATGTATGACACGGATGGAAATGTTTGAACCAAACATTTATCGCCGTTTTTGACGTGCTTTGCGATGGGCCTATCGCACGTCCTGTTATCCCGATGACGATAATTTTTCGATATATTGTGCAGCCCTACTGTGAATTCTGTCTCACAATTCTGCAGCTCAGCTCTGTGAGAGCTCACACCTGCTGTTGCAGAGCGCAGCTCTGCCCTTCTGCAACAAAACGCTACTGAACCATCATTATCTGTTGAATATGCAAAATTTCCACCAACAGAAAAGGGATCTCATGTTTTTGTGTTTTATTTTTTATGTTTTATGAGCACATCTCCTCTCATCTCTCACAAATCACATTATCACAGTTTTCAGAATATATCTGGTGGTCTAAAAAATATAGTTAAATTAATTTTAGTATAACTCCGGTTTAACTCGGGCTATTAACAAAAATAAAAAATGGTGTGTAGTTTACAATCTGCATTTTAAACATGAATTGAAACCAAAGCTCAGGGAGGCGGAGTCTTGCTGCTGCAGTGTCCCAACTTGTATTTTCACTGGTCGATTGCTGACAGGAATCATAGGTTTTCCAGCATGCTTGTTGACTGTCGGAGGCAGTCTTTGGTAGTGAGACAGCTCAAAAAGCTGTCGCTGAGCCGGTCAGACTGGACAACCACATAATTGCAAATCATCCTCACGTTCACCGTTTTTTTACACAGTTATTCTCCCGGCGAGGGATTTGGCCTAAGATGACTGCAAATCGCACAGTTTAGTCCATTATGTGCTCCCCATGTATGGACTGCTGCTTATGCACACTTGACAATCTTTTATGTTCTTCTGCATTACGTGAAACGATAACATCAGCGTTATTAATTACATCCATAAAGTCTACTTTGATCAATTCTGTATTGATTCAGTATTCTGCATCACAGTCTGTTTATAGATTATATAGGGTATATAATCTATAAACAGACACCATCAATTACTACCAGTTAACCAAGTCTGACTTAGCTCACCTTTGTAATCTGTAATACTCAGCAAGTAACTGTTTAAAATGCCGAACAAAGACTTTTTTTTAATTTAGGCATAATTTAAGCAGTGTTTACATTTGAAAATGAATCATTTATTTTAATGTTGTTTATTGTTGTGCTTTTTTATTTTTTTAATGGTCCACTGAACATTTTGTTATATTATTTGTCTTTAATCCTAGAGTTTTAAATTAAGATTAGCTTATATTAAGAATTGAGCCATTTTGTACACAATGTTAGCAACTGTCAAACGTTTGCTCAATATCTGTAAAAGCTCTGGCCCTTTTTTCACCCTCTGCATTTTGGCGGTGAGCCCAGAGGCGGAGCTGGCCTAAATGGCGCCCTGTGGGAGATCCCCCTGTGACCCCCCCCCCCCCCACACACACACACACACACAGGAGAGGGACCTCACATCAGCTGACGTGGGTCATGTGACAGGGAGTAGTTGATATGGGTTACACTTTGTTGTGCTTTTATTACAGAAATATTATTATTATCATCACTATTATTATTAAGAACATGCAATTTCTATGTTTTGTTTATGTATTGGTTGATGCTAAAAAAATTATTTTTAGAAAAAAAAAAAAAGGAAATTAAATGCCGCCCCCTGCAGACTGCCGCCCTGTTCGGCCGCACATGTTGCACATATCAAGCTCCGCCCCTGGGTGAGCCTTTATCATTCAGCTTCACTCAGCAGGAAACCTTTGATCTGTTAGTCACCCAACATGTAGACAATGTTTTAAGAACATTTGAATGACTTAAACAAACAAGTACTTGTTGGAGCAAAAAGTCATGATCGTATCAACTTCTAACGATTTCTCTGTAGGCTCGATTTAGAAAAGAACGCCACCAATTTACCACAACGCCGTGGTGGCATCAGGGAGACTTGGATTTTTACAAAACATCACGCAATGGCAGCATAAAGGGGGTATGGGGTGGTCTCTGCGCTGCTGTGAACTTCCGTTTATCTTGGACATAACTTGCTTTTTATTGCAATCAAAGCTGCGCTCGTTAAGTTTTTTTGACAAGCCGCTCCTAAAGGTGTCCGTACTCTACAGTCCCTGTGCAGTCTCTGGTGATCTGACCTCCAACTATAACAAAGAGAAGCTCCTGCAGCTACACATCACTCTAGTTTATCATCTCAGCTGGTTCTGTTTACAAAAGCAAAACTTACGGTCCGTGTTAATATAGTTTCCAGCTGGAGCTCGACAGTAACTCCCCACATGATCATGACACCTCCCTCTGTTGTGCCAAGGCGTAACATGCATTCACAAGCCCGGCATAGCAGCAATATTACTACCAAGTGTGGTGGCACAAATACCACAAAATTCCCGCAACCCCATGCCGCCACGGTGCATTCATAAGATGCATCATGGCGGCAGTATTATGCTGATTTGCCAGCATGGTGCGTCTTCAAAAAATGCTTTGTGAAACACATGCTTATGTTTTCTCACCATACCACGCTATTAATACTAAGGTTAAATTAAAGATTTGACCTGTCTTTTGCATGTGCTCTTTGCTGTTTGGATACAAAACCATGCTGTTTTGTAAGAGTCGTTTACAGTTAGGTGTAAAATCTAGGATGAAACATTTCAGTAATGAATAAAGATGATCCAAACACCAGCATAATCTATGTTAGGCTCTTTGCTTTATGCATTTTTGTGTGTACTGAGAGACAAATTACACATTATCATGAATAACTCCACCACTGGCCATCATCGCCTCGACTCAAAGCTCAATTATTCCAGTGTTGCTGCTTCCTGGCAGCGCGTCGGCCCTCCTGGCCTGCTGCGGTCTGCTTCTCTGGATCGCTTCTATTGTCTGACTGATTTCCCCAGGCTCTGAGTTCTGGCTGGGGGATTGAGGGCCATCAAACAGAATTAAGAGGAGACAATAACTGTGTGTGACGGTGGATGTGTAAAGGGTGATGCAGCAGCACCGTTTTTGTGTGTTTTTCTGTGGACTTTAGTCTGTGTTTGAGGGTTTGTGTGTGTGGCTTGGGATTGAAATGAAGCCAATGTCTCCAAAATAAGTAGAGGTCTCTTCTCTGGGCTCCGTTCACTGATGCCGGCCCTCAATGTCCATTGCTCCAGCTGGCAGCTGGTCTATCCTGAATCCAAACACCAGTGGCCGCAGGAAGGCCAACAGGCACTCTTTGTACAGCCAAAGTGTGTGTATCTGTGTGTACTTACCGGACACCAAGACGGTTGTTCAGCAAATGATCGACTGCAAATGTAGTTGATCGTAGTAATTAGCTGTAATCCTAAAGGGTAGGATCACATTTCACCAGTGATTCCACTGAGCCTGTAAAGCTAAAACCAGTGTCACTGGGCTGCTACAGTTGGTGATTAATAAAGAACAAAAGATGTGGGAAAATGTGCTTTTTTAGAGCGTCTTTAGAACAGTGAAAAGCTATCAGCTGCTCACTCCCATCCCAACAGTGTCTTACCTGAGTGAAGACTATTATTAATTACACTCTCCATCGGAGCCTCTGTTCACCATGCTTCCCTCAGTAAGGAGGTTCAGAATCAGTCCATAGCAGATCTAACGGGGTGAAGCACAGCTTTTTTTTTGTTTGGGCAATAAGACTCGTTAAAGCAAATTCACTGACGTTTAACTTAGGGATGGACAATATATAGTCATCAATATCAGTATCGGCCGATGCTAGTCATTTTTTAACATATTGCTATCAGTTTGATAAATAAAACCGGGCCGATATTAACAACCATATTTTTTCCATCTCGTCTCCATTAGTTTGCCTGTTTCAGAGGGTGATGGGGGTGATGTGTAATTGTTTAGTCATATGAACAGTGAATGAAATCATCTCAGAACCGTAAATGTGTGTGTTGTGTGTACATAATAACATAAATTCAGCTTTAATAGTTTTCATTCTGTTCAAAATTGCTGATTTTAAAAGCATTAATGTCAGTATACAGGGGTTTTCCTGGCTCAAATTGAGGCAGAGGTGGTACCATCCTTCCTGACCATGTGCCAGCACATGCATACTCTGTGCATTCAACTGCCTCACTTTTTTAAAGCCAAAATATTGTAGCATAAAAGGCTCAAAAATATGCATTAGGTTAGTGTTTAGTTCCCTTTTTCCCATCTGATATTTATAGTTAAAAATATTTGTCAATTTTTGACCTACATTTGAGTAACATTTTTGGTTTGTATTAATAACACTCATCTTAGTCAAAATAACACATAAATATATCCAGTAAAATATAATGCATTTCATTAACATGCATTTGTATTGGAAATGGTAATAACATTTAATTTCTGCTGCTAACAATGTAATGGTGGCATGTCTATTATATACGGGTTGGGGTTAGGGGGGCGTTCTGTTTTGCCTTGGCCCCCAAAATGTCTTGAAACGGCCTTGGGTGTGTGACTGAGTTTTGAAGGTGATCTGAATTGTATCAGATGTATAAATATTACATGTGAATAACTTATTTTTATCCAGGTAAAAGCGTGTAGTGGAGATAAATCTACCTACATTTCACTTTCGAGCTTTGTTTTCTTGTTTTTATTTAACTATTTTCCTGTCCTGTCTTTCTCTCATCTTCCTGCATCTCCTCTAAATTCTCCAGAAAAACTGCTGCCTGGATTTTTACATTTTCAACAGATCAAAGGGATCTCCTGACTAGGGCTGTCGCGGTTGAGGAATTCCCCCTGCGGTGATTCAGGGTGGCTTAATATTGCGGTGTGCGATATTATTGCAGCCCTTTTTTATTGCAGTACTATCTAAACATAATGTTTACACATTTAAAAAAGGTTAAAAATTGCCGTGCCTTCTTTAATAACACTTTACTGAATGCAGATCAAAGGGCAGTAACAACACAAATCGCAGTAACGCTTGTTTCTCCGACAGTCGGAGTCCGACTGAACTTAAAAACAACAAAATTCAGGAGAAGGTTAAACTTTTAAATGCAAATTTGGCTTCAGCATCTAACAAATAAGAAACAAGTCCCCATTTTGTTTAGTTGTTTAAAATCAAGCATAAAAAATTACATGTACTGGGCGCGCGCGCGCCGGGGGGCGGGGGGGGCGGGCGCACTATCATTTCACTTTCACTTTCACACACACGAATGACGGTGATTTATAGCTCGGTCACGTCCTTGTTACCTACAAGGAAAACCAGCATGTTAACTACGGTTTGAGAGAGGATCTGAGAGGGGTGGCAACATTTGCAGCAACACTGAAAACCCTCTCGGATGGTGCGCTCGTTGCACTAACGCACACGTACCTGCGTGCGACTCTGGCGAGCAAAGGGAATCTCTCCTGGTTGTTGTTCCACCGTGTCACGGGGGTTTTCTTTAGGGTGGATGCATTCCTCCTGCAGGTAGCGAGTGAGCTCCAGCTCGGCTCAAACTCTCTTCGGGACGGTTGCAGAAGCAGTGCTTGTCCGGGACTTCAGCAGGTCTCCGAGCATTTATTTATTTATTTTTGCCGCTGGTGGCAGCTCTGTCTCGGCCAAGGACTCTGGCTGCGCAGCAGCTGACGTACTGAAAACCAAAGTGCTCCCAAAGGAGCGAAGTAACGTTTCGTTTTGATACCAGCGCAGCCATCCTTCTCAACATGCATCATTGAGTTGAACCAAGTTCAGTAATCGCGGTGGCGCATGATGCAGCGCGGTGGGCTTCTTCATATCGCGATATTTCATTTTTGCGGTTACCGCGACAGCCCTACTCCTGACCGCAAAGCGGAGTGCGCGTTTCGATGCTGCGTCAATGAGGTGAAATCACCGCAGCACACGATGAGCTGAGCGGGTCAGGAACGATTAAAATACAGAGTACCAGAGGATATAAACAGATTTGAACAATCATGTGTTAATAATAATGTTTTGTTGCACCACCTTGAGAATGTATCGTGCGCTGGACACAGCAGGCACACCAACGATCAGCGCACTGCTTCTTCTCCGCTCAACATATTCCTGCTCAACATATTCCTGCTACGCTGAGTCCATAAATATTCTAATATAGGTAGAAACTGGATCTTTCCCTGAAAGATATCTAGCCCCCCATAACTCAATCCCTGCTCCTGCTGGATGAAAAAACTGACATTTTTCATGATCGATATAGTCGGATAGTTATAGTCGGACTCACCTCGACACATAGCATTGGCTCTGGAACCCAAGTCCTTGAGAGGGGTTGGACACTCTCCTTTGCTGGAGTGGCTCCGGGTGAGAGGTGGATGGCTGGGGTTGGCTTTTTGTTAGCCCCAAGACTCTCTGCCTGTGTGTTGGGGTTTACTCCGGGGGACGAGAGGGTAGCTTCCCTGCGCCTTCGGGTCAGGGAACGGGTCATGACTGTTGTTTGTGCTTATGGGCCAAATATCAGTTCAGAGTATCCACCCTTTTTGGAGTCCCTGGGACGAGTGCTAGATAGTGCTCCATCAGGGGACTCCATTGTCCTGCTGGGGGACTTCAATGCTCACGTGGGCAATGACAGCATGACCTGGAGGGGTGTGATTGGGAGGAACTCCATGTTCGAACATAAGGATGCTCATAGGTACACTTGGTACCAGGGCAACCTAGGTCGCAGATCGATAGTAGACTTTGTAGTCCTATCATCTGACCTGCAGCCGTATGTTTTGGACACCCGAGTGAAGAGAGGAGCGAAGCTGTCAACTGATCACCACCTGATGGTGAGTTGGATCAGATGGCAGGGGAAGATGCCGCGTAGACCTGGCAGACCCAAACGCATAGTGAGGGTCTGCTGGGAATGCCTGGCAGAAGAACCTGTCAAGACGGTCTTCAACTCCCACGTCTGGCAGAGCTTTGACCGCGTCCCGAGAGCAGTGGGGGACCTTGACTCCGAGTGGGCCTTGTTCCACTCTGCAATTGTTGAGGCGGCTGTTGCTAGCTGTGGTCGTAAGGTGGCCGGTGCCAGTTTTGCTGGCAACCCCCGTACCCACTGGTGGACACCAGAGGTTTGGTGAGCCGTCAGGCTGAAGAAGGAGGCCTACAGGGCATGGCTGGTCTGTGGGTCTCCGGAGGCAGCAGACAGGTACCGGATAGCCAAGCGGGGTGCAGCAGTGGCAGTTGCCGAGGCAAAATCTCGGGCGTTGGTGGAGTTTGGTGAGGCCATGGAGAAAGACTATCGATCGGCTCCAAAGCGCCTCAGGAGAGGAAGGCAGCAACTCGCTCACACTGTTTACAGTGGGGATGGGGAGCTGCTGACATCAACTGGGGCTATAGTCGGAGGGTGGAAGGAATATTTTAATGAGCTCCTCAATCCCACCTACGCGCATTCTGAGGAGGAACCAGAGCCGGGAGACCTGGGAATGGAATGGACTGTCCAATCTCGGGGGCAGAAGTTGCTGAGGTAGTCAAACAACTACACAGCGGCGGAGCACCGGGGGCGGGTGAGATTCGTCCTGGGTATCTCAAGGCTATGGATGTTGTAGGGCTGTCGTGGTTGACACGTCTCTGCAACATTGTGTGGTCATCGGGGCCAGTTCCTGTGGAGTGATAGACTGGGGTGGTGGTCCCCATCTTTAACTCATTCACTGCCATTGACGACTAAAGTCGTCATTTTAGATCCAACCGTTCACTGCCAATGACGACTGCGCACATCTCCTCCTCTCCCCGACTGGGAGCCTCTCAGCGGGAGGCGATTTTCAAACTCTAAAAACTCCCAAACTTTGCTCAGCCTGAAGGTTACACATCTCCACTATCTTCTGGTGTAAAGTAGTAACTTCATGAGGGATCATATTTGTAGATGAGACTTGTTAAAGTCAGCAATGAGGCTTTGGTGCTTATAACGAGTAAGTCCCAACACTGACAACAATGTACTGAAACTAGAACCAACATGCATAAACAGACAGATCGGTCCCGCCTACTTACACTGTTGTTTTTTTTTTTTTTTAAATACGCAGTAATCGCTGCTTGCCTTTTTCGCTTCATCTTGCGTCCTAGCGGCAACCACTTTGGCGCCTCTGGAGTCGGTGTTTGTTTATGTCATGCTGCATTCAATGTAATTGGAAAAAGGAGCTTCAAGCGCTAAACCTCTGTTCTAAAATAAAATGTTTTATTTTATTTTAATTACCTTAAAAGACTCAAAGTCTCTTTTTACACTTTATATTTATTTAATCAGGATCGTTGTCAAGTCGACGCCAGAAACAATGAAACACAACTTGAATATCAGATGAACAACAAGGCTTTATTCAACCGGCATTCATACAAGTTATCAATCATGAACGAAACATTTCTCTTACCGTTGCTTATGGGTGGAGAGCTGAACACCCCAGTTAGAAAACGTAATCCATGATAGGTGAAGAACTGAACACATGTAATCCATGAACCTCGTCAGGTAGAATCCAACAAGCAGCTCTAACAGCTCTGAGCTCTGCTCTGCTCCTTATACATTCCCTGATGTGCGTGCAAAGCTGCACACCTCCACCAGGATTACCTTGATTACATCCTCATGATCACATTATGTTCGGCTCTACCATGATTATCCTCATGATAAGTGTGATTGACAAACAGTAGTGATCAATAACTTGTATAAAGCAATTATACAACAGATGACAAGTTCATTTTTATTACATTCCACTCTTGAACTTTTCATCTAATTTATGTAACATCATGGATCCATCACCATTTCCCCATCAAAACCAACGTCATTTATAACATACCTTGTAGTTCCACTTTAATTTTCATCGTAGTCTTTGCATTATTACCCAATTTATTTCTCTTCTTAATCGAATAACATACCAACAAATAATAAGATTACACAATGTTAGAATGCTGATTATAATTAATGCTGCAATCATAGGTGGAATTAGCAAATATATCCCACCAATGATGAGCGGAAGCCTGTTCAATCAATGTAGCAACATGTTTTATTTCCCCTTGTGCCACAAGAGTAGACACCATGAGCCTGGAAAGGTTGGACCTATGAGAGTCAATCAATTTTGCCACTTCAGTGGAACCATCCAATGCGCATTTGAATTGTTCCAGTGAGAGTGTCCAAGGGGAGTGTAAAACCTCCCATTGTATCTTAGTCAGCCGACTAGATACAGTGTAATTACTCAACCAATAGGTCACGTTATTCCATTCCCACATATGTATACCCTTGAGACAACCTGAAAAGGGAACTGAAGGTACCTGTGGGGAATTGGTCATTGTAGCCACGCATAAGGTGTTAGGACCCACCTGCCAAAACTGTTCCTCTGGGGGTGTGACCGTCCAATCACAGAGTACGACCCTTGAATCAGTGAAACATGGATTGCTATGTCCTTTTACCAATGGGCAGGCTAAACCCTTATCAGTCTCATCACAGTGTTTTACTTCATATGTTCGATTTGTTTTAACATCCCACCACTCTCCACTAACATGGAGATACCAAAACCCTTTAGTGGTTATCACCGGCAGTATCTGATATCTACACACAGTCATTACTGATGTCATATTATACTGATCCCAGTATCCAGTACACATAGATTTATTACAAATCGTCATTTCTGCATGTAGCTGTAGCCATAATGAACTACTGATGTTCCATAATGTTCGCCATGCATGATAGTTATTACTCATTACCTGTATTTGAAACCTATTTCTCTGTGTCTCAGCATGAATAGTCTGCAAGGAACAGACTGTCCAATTACCTATGTGTGACAAATTATGCAATGCATCATAAGTTTCATTCCAAAGCTTTAGATTCCATTTAAATACACTTTTCCACACATCACTTCCTTCTAACTGACTAGATACAGTCGAAGGCATCCTTCTTGCAGTCTTGGTGACAGCTTGTGCGGTGTATTCTCCAGTGTTGGACAGCATAGTTCGTGTCACCTCATTGTCTGCTGTGTTAGCCAGACCATACAAAGTTCCAGTTCCTCCTAGCACGGTGTCATACCATGCTCGCCTCCTCCTGTTACAAGGCGGAATAGGAGGGAATTTCACAGTCCATCGCACATATTCGGCTACCCTTATTTGTCCCATTTGTTGACAAGTGTGAACCAGGGGAGCTACAGCTGTCTGCGTAGCTCTAGCTGTGTCGGGCAGCACCCAGAATATGTACAAATAGGCGTATCCTCCTGTGATTACAGTTCCATTCCTGATCCGGAAATCGCGATCAACCTTCATACTCCAATTTGTGCCATTTTGTATGCAAGTACCATTCCCCTGATGGTATGCACAGATGCGCGCTGCAGAATTAAAGGTTACTGTTGATCCTTGAACCAACACCCCCGGGCTGATCACCCTTCCTCGGATTTTAAGACATCCTCTGCACCGGTACATCTTACCGGTAGATGTTAGGTTTCCCAAGTAGCAAGCGTCATTTGCTCTGCATGTGAATGTGCCTTGAGTGCGGTTGGACATACTGCTAACCAATTCCAGATGGCCCATGACCCCTTCTTCCAACACTTGTCCTTCCGTGAGCCCCCAACAGAAATGTGCCCTCAGTGCGATGACAGCGAGGACATGGAGGACGATGACCAAACATCCGACACCACCAGGTCCGCGGAGCCCATCCATCGCCTCGACAAGGGTTCAATCCTTTTGTAGGGGAAGGGGACCCAGTCAACCACCGTCACTCAGACACCCGCCTATGGGATACATACAAAACTGCAGATAGAATGACAAGCATTAATTTTCTCTCCTGTAACATTTGTTTATCGGAATATTAATCCATTTTTCCTCTCCGGGGAACAATACACTTACCACAGCATCTTTTCCCTGTGCAATAATCTCTCCAGCTCTGGGAGGACCATTGAGCTGCTCCACCCACACTTTTGCCCCCGCAGTAAAGTCTGATGATCCAAACCCAGTTTCACCCCTCTGAGTGATAGTGGTAGGTTTAGTAATCTCTTCAACTTTGGACATTACACACCGTTTGATTACTAACTGAGCTATCTTGTCTCCTTTTTCCAGTACCAACGGTTCTTTACCTGTATGCTGACACACCACACCTATTTCCCCTTGATAGTCTGAGTCTATTACCCCAGCTAAAATGGTTAGACCCCTCAAAGCTAAACCACTTCTTGGACACACATGAGCATAAGTTCCTGGTGGACATTGAATTCCCAATCCTGTTTTTACCACTGTCACTTTATTGGTTACTAAAGTGATGCTTTCCAAGATTTTAAGATCTAATCCCACAGAGCCCGCAGTTGCTCTAACAGGGAGTTCTGCCTCAGAAGTTAGTTTCCACATTCGTATAGGAGGGTCAGTAGAAGTTGTTTCCCTTCCTGCCCTGGCAACCATTAGCATCAGTGGAGTAACTCCATCCCCCACGGGTCTGTTATTTAACTGATGTACTGCCCTAGTCAGATTTTCTCTCCATTTGTCCAAAGAATTAGTAACCGATAGTTTCCTTAGTTTCTCTTTCAGTAACCCATTCATTCTCTCAATGAGTCCACTAGCTTTCGGGTGATATGCTACATGATAGATCCATTCTACCGCGTTGTTCTCTGCCCATTCTTTGATCTTATTTCCAGTGAAATGGGTACCATTATCAGTCTGAACCTGCAAAGGTAGTCCATAATAGGTTTCTATTAATGACAGACATTTCAATGTAGCCTCCTGATTGGCGTTATGACACGGATGCACCACCAGTACCCCTGACACCGTATCCACGGCTGTGCATGCATACTTACAGTTTTTACTTTTTGGCAATGGTCCAATGAAATCAATCTGCCAACACTGTCCCGCTTGTTTACCTCGATGTATCTGTCCCTGTATATGTCGAGGGATTCTCTTTTTCTGATGTTGACAAGGTTCACAATCTTCTATGGCAGTTTTAATATCATCAATGATGAGATCTATTCCTCTGTCCCTCGCCCATTTCAATGTTCCCTGCACACCCCAATGTCCAGCAGTAACGTGAGCCCATTTGGCTAATCCAGGACTTGATTGTCTTACAGCCTGAATTTTCACTATCTTATCTACAGTCTGATTATGCAGGGATTCAGGATCATTGTTATTAGTATGAGCATCCACATGTAATACTGACACAGGAATATTTTGGCATTTCTCCCAAATGTCCTTCCATAGGTCAGCTCCCCAAACCTCTTTTGAATGTATCTTCCATTGTGTAGCATGCCAAGTTGGCATCCAAGTTAACATTCCTTGGGCTACTGACCAGGAGTCAGTATAAATACTTACTCCCTGCACCCCAGCCGCCATTATTACCATGTGTACTGCTTTCAACTCCGCCCATTGACTACTCTTTCCTGTCCCTGTGAGTTCCATAACTTGTTGTGTACCAGGGTTAAATGCCCCAGCCTTCCATTTCCTGGTTCCTGCCACATATTGACAGGAACCATCAGTGAACCAGGCTCGCTCCTGCTGCTCTGGGGTGAGTTCGCTCCATCTTACCCCCAGTTTCACAGGAGAATCCTGGATTGGTTTTACCTCAAAAGGCACTTCATCCATTTCTGGAACGTCTGCCACTTGCTCGTGGAGCATTGATACTCCTTTTTCTCCTGGTTTCATTCTCTCAGAAACATACCACTTCCATTTTATGATGCTAGCCTCTTGAGCTACCCCTATGCGGTGAGTTGTAGGATTGCTCATGACCCAAGTTAGAATGGGTATATGTGTTCTCATCATTACTTCATGCCCCACAGTTTGGGCTTCTGTTTCCAACAAAGCCCAATAACATGCCAACAACTGTTTTTCAAATGGAGTATATCTCTGTCCTGCATCAGGCAATTTCCTAGACCAAAAACCCAAAGGTTTTCTGCACCTATCTTGTTTTTGCCACAAACTCCAGTTAGCATAATCATTTACTGCAGAAACCTGTAACTCCACTGGTCCTGACAACATCTTCCCCAAAGAAACAGCTTGTTGGATGGCCTCTTTAGCTAGTTCAAATGACTGTTGTTGATCAGGCCCCCATTCAAACTGCTCCTTCTTCCGAGTGCATCTGTACAGAGGCTGCAAGATCTGTCCTAAATGAGGTATGTGGTGTCTCCAGAACCCAAACAACCCAATATACCGCTGAGCATCTGTCTTATTCTGTGGTATTGGGAACCGTGCTATTTTCTCTTTAGCTTTAGTTGTTATTTCTCTTTCCCCTCTATTCCAGATAATTCCCAAGAACTTCACTGACTGTGCAGATCCCTGCACTTTCTCTGGATTTATCTCCCATCCATGATTCTTCATATGTGTTATCAGAAGTGGGAGCAATTGCTCAACCTCTTCTTTAGTGTTTCCCTGAATCATGATGTCATCAATGTAGTGTGATAGCAATATGCCTGATGGGATCTTTAAAGTCGACAGATTTTCAGCCACTATCCTATGACAGATTGTGGGTGAATGCAAATACCCTTGTGGTAATCTGGTGAAGGTGTACTGTCTTCCTTCCCATGTAAAGGCAAACTGTTCCATCTTGTCCTCAGGGATAGGTATGGTAAAGAAAGCATTGGCCAAATCTATCACCGCATACCATGTACCAGAGTGATGCTGCACCCTTTCCACAATCGTGATAACATCCGGAACCGCAGACGTTAAAGGAGGAGTATGTTTATTCAGCGCTCTATAATCCACAGTCATTCTCCATGAACCATCTGATTTCTTCACTGGCCATAAGGGATTATTCCACCGTGTGGTGCATGTTTTCAAAACTCCTGCCTCCAGATATTCTTTAATAGTGTCCGTAATTTCTTTCTGACCCCCAGGCAACCGGTATTGTTTTTGTGATACCACCTGTGTTGCTTCAGGAATGGGAAAAGGTGTCATTTTGACCTTGCCTACCAAAATGGTGTGGATTCTGTTTATACCAAAACAAAATCGACCATGTTTCAGATGAAGAGTCATTCCGGCCAATATATCCATTCCAATAATCCATTCCTTTGCAGGAGCCACTACTACACTGTAATTTCTAATAGGTTGATTTCCTATTTTTAAGGGTAAAGTTACTCCCTTTCCTACTAACATCTGCCCCCCAAGTCCAGTCAAAGGTACAATGTTTCCCTTTATTTTATCAGGATTGCCATGAATTACCGAGGCCTCCGCCCCAGTGTCAACCAATGCCATTACTGTCTGTACTGATTTTTTCCAATAAATCTGTAATTCCACATGTGGTCTGATATCATTTATTGACCATCCTGAGGCACTGGCAACAACCTGAGCTTGACCTTCATCCTATTCATCATCATGTTCCCTTCGGTGCTGTTTTTTCTTTCTACGCTTCACTGCCGCCACCTGATAACACTCATCTGAACTCTCCTCCTCTGAAGATTCCTTGGGAGGGGCGGAAGGTTCAGCAGGCTTCGACGCCACCTCCCTGATCACATTCTGCAACATTCCAACCAATTCTGACACAGACATCCTGTCGTCCTTTTCAGGACAATGTCTGAACTGACAATGGACCTTCAGTCCCATTTGGCTGCATTTCTCCATCAATGCATTAGTGGGCAATCCATCAATCTCCTCAAACGGCACTCCCGCTTGTCGCAGTGCCCTCCACAGATCTGTTCTAGAGGGGCCCATTGCCCCCCCTTTACGACCCCTTGAATGTGGATCAATCCTGGGTTTATTTTCAGTTCTAGCTCCCTCTCTCCTCGTCTCAGACCAATCACCCAGCGTGGTGAGTTCGCCAAGACGATCTTTTATCGCGGCAAAAGTCTGGTCTGCCGCGCCAAACAACAAGCTGGTCACCATGGGTTTATAATGTGGTGGGGCATGTCTGATGAGGTGATCTCTAGTTGCCTTAGAGATGTTACAGTCCACCACTCCAGCTCCCCCGTTTCGAGCCACTTGCTCTCTAATAGTGAGTCTGGTGAGCCGCTGAATGGCATCTCTCACTGTCTGCCATTGCCCTTTAATCTCAGACCAGTCCGCCGTGGTAGGATAGATTACATGACATGCCAGAGCATATGCATCCCCCACATTGAAATCTTCATCAGCTGGCAATGCCCGGACTGTAGCCCGGTATTCAGCATTTATCTGTGCATCAGTACTTAATCCTGAAAATCTCATGGCATCACCGGCATCTATGGCTATATCACACGCGCCATCCTCCATAAGGCGATTAAGCCAGGAGTCAGTTGGTTCACCTGGGCGCTGTTTCAGCTTCCCATTCATGTGATTTAACTCATCTTGTGAATAATCCTCTAGCGTTGTTAGCAGCCTAGGGGCGGGTTGTGGCTGCTGTTGTAACATCCTTCTTATATTACCCGCCTCATCGAGTTCCGGCCGTCCCTGATCATCCACCATATCTACCAGTATTGGTGGAATAATTTGCTGTTCTCGCCGACGCCTAGTAATAGGTCTTTGTTCTGACATCTTTATCCCCTGTAATGATGGATACAAGGGCTGAGGTGGTGGGTCAGGTTTAATCGCCCACTCCTCCTCCTCATCATCCCCCCAAAGATCCCCGTTCCATTTCTCAGGGTCCCAATCTTCACCAACATTCTTTACAAACGCCCGGATCTGAGCAGGACCTGTTCTACGAGGTCGCTTCTTTTCCTTCCTTTGCGCTCGAGACACAAAAGTCAGCGTTTTATCCAAAACATTCTGAGCATGCTTTAGCTCTTTCCCCATCACACACACTCTCTGCTCAAACTCTGAGCATGATTTTCCAACTTCTTCAGCATGGATTTTCTCCTGCGCCGCTCGCTCTCTACAACTGCTCAATTCTAACTCCTGTTTTTTCCATGCTTCTGCAAAAAGCCACATCATATCTCTCACTCCTGCCAGCGGCGCTTTTTCTTTAACTTCTATCCGCGTCAAACGGTCCAGCACCACGGCGGGGCTGACCACTCCATTTAACTCTCCCCACGGCCCAGGGCGTCCACCGCGCTGCCTTAACATATCACCAATGGTTCGGAACTCCTCCGTTTCCCAGCCGGGAATCGGCACGGGAATCGGCGTTCCCTCCCCAGAAGCACTCGGCTCCTTTTTGCTTCTCCAAAAACACTTCATTGTTGCTGGAATAGCTTGACTGATCCTGTTCGTGACGCCAAAAATGTTCTAAAATAAAATGTTTTATTTTATTTTAATTACCTTAAAAGACTCAAAGTCTCTTTTTACACTTTATTTAATCAGGATCGTTGTCAAGTCGACGCCAGAAACAATGAAACACAACTTGAATATCAGATGAACAACAAGGCTTTATTCAACCGGCATTCATACAAGTTATCAATCATGAACGAAACATTTCTCTTACCGTTGCTTATGGGTGGAGAGCTGAACACCCCAGTTAGAAAACGTAATCCATGATAGGTGAAGAACTGAACACATGTAATCCATGAACCTCGTCAGGTAGAATCCAACAAGCAGCTCTAACAGCTCTGAGCTCTGCTCTGCTCCTTATACATTCCCTGATGTGCGTGCAAAGCTGCACACCTCCACCAGGATTACCTTGATTACATCCTCATGATCACATTATGTTCGGCTCTACCATGATTATCCTCATGATAAGTGTGATTGACAAACAGTAGTGATCAATAACTTGTATAAAGCAATTATACAACAGATGACAAGTTCATTTTTATTACAACCTCCGATTTTGTTTTCTTTCTGGCCTTAGTTGGGGGGGGGGGGGGGGCAGATCAGGGTTGATCTGAATCTGGGGGGACAGATTCCCCCCCCCCGTCCCCCACCCTATCTGCGCGCCTGCTCAAGTAGCCTTCTAATCAGATACTTCTTTTTTTTACCCTTACTT
Source organism: Nothobranchius furzeri (assembly GCF_043380555.1). NCBI lineage: Eukaryota > Metazoa > Chordata > Actinopteri > Cyprinodontiformes > Nothobranchiidae > Nothobranchius > Nothobranchius furzeri. The sequence goes on along the minus strand of NC_091741.1, from coordinate 71,457,161 downwards.
GAGTAATATACCCTGAATCAGGAAAATATTGTCCTCGGTTTGTGTCCTTCCAGTGAGCTTTGCAGATGTGGGAAAAGGTCATCAGGCAATAATCATTGTTAAATTCATAATTATTCTCGGAGAGAGACCAACTCTTATCTGCCCCTGGGAGCCCCGTAATGCATAGTGTCATTTCAACATGGGGGTGTCCGCGGTACGGTTTATATGCAGGTAGCGGCGCTGCGGCTGCTTTATATAGCGACTCGCTGCATTCTCCCTCAACCCAAATCCTCGAATCACACATTTTAGCTAAAACGCTAACGCTAAGTTGCCTTGCGTTGACTGTAGAGTTGTGGGTGATGGTCACGCAGATGTGTCATGAGATTTGAAGCGTTGCTGCCTTTCACAGACACTTTTTCTGCACGTGCTGCAAACAGGATAGCCGTCTTCTATCAGCTGTCCCTCGGCATTCTTCAAATATCCAAAAAATGCCTGCACTTCCCACTTTGTCTTCTTTGAGGGATAATAAATGTCCTCCCGCGCGCTGCCTTCTCCTTTGGCCATTATTTCAGCTTTAGCTTCAAGAAAGTTTTGGTTGTAAACATCAAAGTGCGCATGTGCCGCCGGCAACTTCAGCAGATGATACGATGGCTGGTAAGGGTCACCGCGCCTACACCGCAGCCACGGTAATCCACCGAGATAATATAGTTTTTTTTAAAACAAGACGGCTATCATTATTGTCAACTTTTTTCCGGGGTTTACAGCTACACCGGTTACCATGACAACCCTAGCGCCTCAAGATAAAAATCACAAGGCGCTTCACAAAGGCAAAGAATGTAAAAATATAAAGAAGCACTTAAAAAGTGTTTAAAAATATATTTATAATGAGCAAAAATAGGCAATTGTGATTTTAAAAAAATGTTAAAGAGAGAGAGTGAACAGGAAAGAGGGAAATCAGTGGATCCTGAGAAAGGTGGAATAGGTGGGGAGAGCAGAATAAAGAGAGAGTGGTGAAGATGGTCATCCAAAAGCCAGCTTGAACAAGTGAGTTTTCAGCTGCTTTTTAAAGGAGTCCACTGAGTCCACTGATCTCAGGCTCAGGGGGAGAGAGTTCCAGAGTCTGGGGGCCACAGCAGCAAATGATCTGTCACCTTTGGTCTTTAGCCTGGTGCGCTGCGCAACCAGTAGGCTTTGATCGCTGGACCTCAGGGACCTGCTGGGGGTGTAGGGACTAAGAAGATCATCAATGTAAGATGGTGCTTGTCCATGTAAGGCCCTATAGACCAGAACCAAGATCTTGAAATGAACCCTGAAGTTGACTGGCAGCCAGTGAAGCTGGAGGAGAAGCGGGGTGATGTGGGTGTGTTTGGCAGACTTGGTCAGAAGCCGAGCACAGGCATTCTGAACCACCTGTAGACGGTTCAGGGAGGTTCTGCTCAGACACGTGAAAAGAGAGTTACAGTAGTCTAAGCGTGAGGAGATGAAGGTGTGGATAACTGTCTCAAGTTCAGAGCGGGACAGAATGTACTCAGCTTAGCAATGTTCCTGAGATGGAAGAAGGAAGAGCCAACAAGAGAACTGACATGAGAATCCAGGGTGAGAGCTGGGTCAAAGGTCATGCCAAGATTCCTGACAGAAGGTTTGGTGTGAGAAGCAAGCTGACCAAGAGAGTCTCTGACTTTGGGAACCAGCATGCCTGGAGCACAGATGAGGATCTCAGTCTTATCTTCATTCAGCTGAAGAAAGCTCCTAGCCATCCAGGTTTTAATATAGTCTAAGCAAGTGTGTAACAGCTGCAGCTTAGACATCTCATGGGGGCTTAAAGGAGATGCACAGTGGGATGTCATCTGCATAAAGATGGTAGGACATTCCTTTGAAGGAGCTCAGGATGTGCTGAAGAGGAAACAGATAGAGGAGGAAGAGCAGAGCCCCCAGCACAGAACCTTGTGGGACACCATGGGTAAGGGAGGTGGTGGAGGACCTAAACTTGGAGACGGCCACAGAAAAGGAGCGCTCAGAGATAAGAGGAGAACAACTCCAGAGCAGATCCTGATAGGCCTACCCAGTCTCTCAGCCTCTCCAGTAGCAGGTGATGGTCAACAGTGTCAAAGGCTGCAGTCAGGTCCAGCAGGACCAGAACAGAACATTCCCCTGCATCACTGTGAGTCAGAAGGTCATTAGAGACCCTAAGAAGAGCTGTTTCAGTAGAATGAGCTCTACAAAAACCTGACTGGAAGCTATCATAGATGTTATGTTCATCAAGAGCAGCTGTGAGTTGTTTAGCCACAACCTTTTCCAAGATCTTGGAGATGAACGGAAGTTTAGAGATGGGTCTGAAGCTGCTATGGAGAGAGGGGTCAAGACTAGGGATGCACCGATGGATCTGCATTTGATCGCAATCGGCCGATAGCGCCCCTATCGGTTTTGATCAGAGTTTTCAAAATAGATCAAAGCAGACCGATCAGGTAGGGTTGTCACGGTAACCAGTGTAGCGGTAAACCCCGGTAAAAAAAAAAAGTTGACTATAATAATAACCGTCTTGTTTTTTTAAAGAACTATATTATCTTGGTGGGTTTACCGTGGCTGCGGTATAGGCGCGGTGACCCTTACCAGCCACCGTATCATCTGCTGAAGTTGCAGGACCGGCGGCACATGCGCGCTTTGATGTTTACAACCAAAACTTTCTTGAAGGTAAAGCTGAAATAATGGCCAAAGAAGACGGCAGCGCTCAGGAGGACATTTTTTATCCCTCAAAGAAGACAAAGTGGGAAGTACGGGCATATTTTAGATATTTGAAGAATGCCGAGGGAGTTTATAGAAGACGGACGGCTATCCTGTTTGCAGCATGTGCAGAAAAAGAGTCTGTGAAAGGCAGCAACCCTTCAAATCTCATGACACATCTGCGTGACCATCACCCACAACTCTGCAGTCAACGCAAGGCAAGCTAACGTTAGCGTTTTAGCTAAAATGTGTGATCCGAGGATTTGGGTTGAGGGAGAATGCAACGAGTCGCTATATAAAGCAGCCGCAGCGCCGCTACCTGCATATAAACCGTGTCGTGGGCACCCCCATATTGAAATGACGCTATGCATTAAGAGGCTCCCAGGGGCAGATAAGAGTTGGTCTCTCTCCGAGAATAATTATGAATTTAACAATGATTACTGCCTGATGACATTTTCCCACATCTGCAAAGCTCACTGGAAGGACACAAACCGAGGACAATATTTTCCTGATATAGGGTTTATTACTCAAGTAAGGGTAAAAAAAAGTATCTGATTAGAAGGCTACTTGAGTACTGAGTATCATCTGAACTAATATTTTTAAAATGATGATATCAAACAGACATAAAATAAGAAGTTATGGGTGAATATTGGTATTTTAAAGACTAAAGGGAAAAATGTAAACAAATAAACATAATTACAAAATAACACATTTTAGGCAAAATTTAGACACAAACTGAGGACAATATTTCCTGACATACAGGGTTTATTTAATTGTGTGAAAATGTAGCACGTTTAAAAAAATACCGCGATAATACCGAAAACCGTGGTAATTTTGGTCACAATAACCGTGAGGTGAAATTTTCACACCGTGACAACCCTAATACAGACCATTTTAGATTAGGTTACATTTCCTGTATTCCCAGATTATGTAGCTTGTAGCACTCTTTATAATGTTGTAGAAAATTTCTGGCCAATCCATGTGATCGGTATCGGTGATCGGTATCGGTGATCGGTATCGGTGATCAGCAACAAAAAACCTGATCGGTGCATCCCTAGTCAAGACTCGTTTCTTTAAGAAGTGGGTGGATTACAGCATTCTTAAAGTAAGCAGGGACCTGACCAGAAACCAGAGAAGCATTAATTATAGAGAGCAGGCTGGGATCGACAGACTGAAAAGCACTTTTTAACAAAGATGAGGGTAAGATGTCGAAGGGGCATGCAGAGGTCTTCATAGAGTTAACTAGTTTGGTTAACTCAGGCAACGAAACAAGAGCAAAGCTATCTAGGATGACGGGCCTGGTTGGAGTCAGGAGAGGCAGCGATAAGGCTGAAGGAGAGATGCTAGATCTAACCTTATTGACTTTGTCCACAAAGAAAGACAGAAAGTTCTCATAGTCTGCAACAGAGTGGATGGAGGCTGTAGGAGAGACAGGAGACACGATGCTGCTGATGGTGTTGAACATCACCTTGGGGTTCCCTTTGCTCTGGGACACCAGGTTGGAGAAATAGGAAACCCTAGCGTCTCTGACTGCAGAGTTAAAGGATGTCAGAAGATCCTTTAGGTGCAGCAGATGGACGTGGAGATGGGTTTTCTTCCACGAGCGCTCTATTTTTCTGCATTGGTGCTTCAGGCTGTGAAGGCTGTCATTAAACCAGGGAGTAGGGTTCACTGCAGGAACTGATCTGGTTCTGACAGGACAGATGTTGTCCAGAATGGAGAGGCAGTGCTCGTTAAACTGAGAAGTTACGTTGGAGGAGGAGCTGATGGAGGTGGCCGGGGAAAGGACGGTCTGGAGCTCCCTAGTTGGGATGCTGCCCCCGCGACCCGGACCCGGATAAGCGGAAGAAGACGACGACGTAACACGTCTGGACATAGAGTTGAGTGTGGTCTCACACTCGAGTTATTTTCCTCTCTTCTTAGTTTGAGGATGCTGATCCCATCAAGACAACAGCAGGGAACGTCGTTTTAATCAGAAACACATCAGGCGTTTGTAAAATGTTGACGCAGCAGCAAACTAATGAGGCGATAACCATCTCGGATTAGAGCAGCATAAATAAAGCCTGCATTCTAATCATTTTGCCTTGAGGGCTTGTTATAACTGAGTTATTCAAATAATTAATTCCATCTTTTCAGCCCTAGATTTATCCCCAATTTTATTTTCAATTTTGTTACCAACTCTTCCTAAAGTCGTTCCATGGTATGACTCACAAGAAACTAAACAGAAAAACTGGTTTGTTCGGAGTTCCAGATGGCCAAGAGAACTTTGAGATTAAGAAGAGAAAATGTGTCACAAATGATTTTCAACATGTTCTAAACTTTCTGGAAATTCCTCATTAATCTGGATCACAATCACAGTCGAAGCTCTGTAGCTACTGGCATAAAGCCGCTGCCTCCTGCAGCATTTACTGACTTTTCAAGGAAATTTTTCCCATACACACTCATCTGGATTTTTTAAAATAAAACTTCTTGTTTGTTTTTGAGTAGCTGTTTTTAAATAATTTTTTTTTAATTATAAAAAGATTTACTGACTGTTTGTAAACAGATGTCTAGTGTCAGTTCAGTAAATAAACTGTAAAAAAAGTGTTGATTAATACATATCACAAGTCATATTCTTTTCTTACTCTAGCTGTGCATTTGCTCCCCTAGCATACCACATGCATTCTGTTGTGGTAAAAAGTGGTTGTGTTGTTCTTTTGAGAGCTAAAATTGAGATTTTTCCTGTTTGAGATTAATGTTGTTAGGATTAGTTTGCTAAAAAGCATTCTGTGTTTTTGGACAACTTTTATGTCAGTTTCCTTTTTTGAAAAGGATTGCTCTTAAATGTTTAAAAACACATTTTTGGATAAACTGCCATGAGGAGAAGGTGTTTTCAGGCCAGGGGTCTCATTTATCAAACATTGCGTAGAATCCTTACTAAAACCGTACTTAAGCTCAGCAAAAAAATGTACTTACGCCAAGTAGGTTTGTGATCTATCAAACATGGAGTACGCACAGCTGCACGCAATCTCCTTCATAAATCAGAAACTATCTAGAATGTTTCTCAGCTGCTTTTTAGTCACATCCCGCCCTCACCACGCCCACTTACTGCCATAAATAGTCAATGCAAAGTGCCTTGTGGACCTCATGCATAAGCCGGCTGTTGTAGCTCTCCGTCAATGACGATGGCGACCGTAGATCAAGGCAGATCAAGGAAGCGCAATTTCACAGAAGCAGAAATTGAGGTACTTGTGGGTGAGGTGGAGAAATGAAAGGAAGTGCTTTTGCAAAACAAATGAGAGAAAATCCACGGAGTGGCACAGCAATGTTGTGAATTCTTCAGAGAGATCTGTGGCGGATATGAAAAAAAAAGGTCCAATCGGGATTCGATCCCCAGACTCCGGGGTGAAAGTCACGCATGCTAACCTATCACCCAAATGGAGATTTCCCTTGTCCAAGTAGCCAGGGCGCATGATCAATCGGTTCACAGTGACAGGACACACACACACACTGTCACAGATGCATGACATTCTGTCTCAATCTGTCCCCCTGCTGATATTCTGCATTCTGTATTCTGTGCTTCAGGCTGCGTGTGTGTGTGTGTGTGTGTGTGTGTGTGTGAGTGTGTGCGCTTGTGTGTGCGTGTGTGTACGCATGTGCGTGTGGGGGGTCTTGTTCTGTGTGAAAACAAAGCAGTACAAGTGATAATGCTGCAGGATTTCTAATTGTATCCTTCTCAGCAGCAGCACTGCAGGTGCTCTCCATGTCCAAAATGTGCGTAAGCCAGGTCCTTAGTCAACTTAAAGTTGCGCACATTTTTCTGCTAAGTTTTCTTTCATAAATCCCAAAGTTTGCGTGGAAAGTTGCTTACGCAGTTTTCCGACCCCGTTTTGTGCGTAAGCAAGCTTGATAAATGAGGCCCCAGTTTATTTGCCTTTTAACTGAGGCGTTATTGGTTACAGGTAATTGTTTGAAAAAGTATAAATTCAGGTGATGTGGGAGGCTTTGCCTAGTTTTCAAATGAAATGCTTGGTTTTGTTTCCTCAAGTCTCAAAACAGATGTGGAGAAATATCTCACCCACACATAAAGTCACACTTTTAAAACCGGCACTGCTGTTTCTGCTCGTCCTGGAAACTGTTTTAAACTCCCAATACACAAAGTAATACCCAAAATGGTTATTACAGCAATGCATCATGGTTACGATGACTAGAACCCAAAGTATCTTCCATCAGGATGATCATGAATTCTGTCATTTGGGTATTCTTGTGTGGGGAGTTTTTTTTAACACGTTGATGGCAGTTCTGTCAGATAATGAAGATGGTGATGATGCAATATTTATCAGGATTTCATCAGATCAAATTAGTAAACCTTTCTGTTTAAACTGAAAACATGTAAATCAACACAGTTTTACTGGCAGCTCAAAGTTATAAATAAACAGATTATTTTTGAGAAGGAAAGAAGCAAACTGATGCAAAACATCAGCATGACAAGATAACAGTGTTTTATATCTTCTAGATAGGGCTTCATGATGGATGTTTGCCTCACAGCAAGACGGTTGCAGGTTTCATTCCCAGCTGTGGCCTTTCTGAATGGAGTTCGCATGTTACCATGCAAGTGTTGTTTTTCTCCAGGTAATCTAGTTTCCTCCCACTGACCAAAACCATGCACATTTGGTTCATTGGTAACTGAAAAATAGTCCTAAGGTGTGAGTGGTTGTACGTTCTGTCTGGGTTGTTCTCTCGCATGGGACCATCTCCATACGGCCCTACTCAGGATTAAGCAGTTTAGAAGAAAATTATTGTTTTCTGGTTATATTTATTTAGAAAAAGTTAGTAAATTGAGCAAGAAGATGTTTTCTTGTATGTGCTATACTAGATGAAACTGTAGTTGGATGAAACTAATTGACTTGAGACTGGCAACAATTTACTTTTCTGTTTTACCAAAGGAAGTGTAGACAAACACACTTAAAGTTGATTAAAGCTAGGGCTGAAAGATTCTGGAAAATAATCTAATTGCGATTAATTTTCTTCAATATTGCAACTGCGATTTAATTCATGACTATTTTCTCTGGGGGCTTTTCTCATGTTTTTCAACTAACCGAAGCAAAAAAAAAAATCTGTGTAACTTGTACTGAATATAAACACATTTATGTATCTACATATTTATCTACATATGTCAACAAGTGTATTTGTCTACATGAACACTCACAAGTAAAGACAACATTTTGTATTTGAAGGTGCAATGCTTTGGAGCCAGGAGCACATCCCTTGAAGGAGCATAGGTATTAGCATCAACTGTGAAAGTTGATTTGTAGGAAAGTGTGTACCATTTATTGAAGTCTTTTTGTGTTTAGAGTTTTTGACGTCTTGTCCATGCAGAGCTTCCGTAGTTCAGTTAGATCCATAGCTGCTGGCCAAAACTCAGTGGCATTAAAGTCTCTTACGGTTTTCTAGCTTTACTGAAATATCAGTCTACTCATTTTTACTTTTTATTAGACACCAAATGTAATCATTTGGCAGTTCCTAATTTGTAAGAATTTAATTGGTGATATTAGCATTAGCATCCCTATGGCATTGTGCTAACCACTTGCTGCCAGTCGAATCGCAGCCGTTGCGATTAGAAAATCTCCTTTTGTCATATCGCAATTTAGTAACATATGCAATTAATCGAATGAAGTCATAATGAAGTCATAGCTCCTCTGATCAGACCTGGTTGTCACAACCACAGTGACTAGTTTCAGTTGGCACGTTTATTTTATGTGGCAAACAGTTGCTGCTGAACAGGTTTAAGTGGGATGAGGAACTCATAGTGAATCACCACAAAGTCATAAAAAGGTCATCAAATTGGGAGCAAATCCACTGCTTAGTGGCTGTTTTTTTCCTTTATTTCATCACCAGAGCTAAAGTAAACGAGTCTTCATTGGATTAAGTCATTTTTTTAGGATTCCAAGCTGATGAGCAGGGAACTATCGTTTTAGTACAGATTCATTATACATTTTATTATTCTTCTTCTTAGTTATTATTATTATTATTATTATTATTATTATTATTATTATTATTATTATTATTATTATCTGCTATTCCTAGATGGGCAAAAATCTAACCAGACAGCATTGTGTTGATTTTTGATGTTGTGTCATAGATGCAACTCAAATCCTGCAGCAGCTTAATAAGAGGGCGCCATTGCATTTATTTTTGTCATTTTTCTGTCAGGTTTTTGAAGAAATTTGTCTTCAAAAATGTTGTGCTTGGTCTCATATTGCAGTTTTAAATAGGAAAACTGTATCACTGAAATGGTCTCTTGGCAAATTAAGCACTTGTGTCTGGTGGTGGATGGAGGAAGAATAAATGCTAATTGTTCTGTCCAGTCAATGTGAGAGTGACAGACTGTGTTTATGACCCAACCATTGCTCTGTTGTGGAGCTGGCATGGGGGCAGTAGTCTTCCTGCTATTATTTAAATGGTAAATGTGAAACTGCCTCAGTCAATGTGAGAAAATTCCGGCATCGGGATTGAAAAGAGGGCCAGCTCCGGACTAATGTTCTCAATCAGCCACGAGTGTATGAACGTTTATATTGTCAGACTTCTTCCATGAGACATTTTCCAAACTGCTACGTGTCTGCTGCTGGATTTCTTCGACCTTTGGCACTTGTTTATTGTTTTTTTTTGGGGAGTGGCGGCAGTACTGTTGTTGAGGAATTGAAAGGAAGTGATGTCCTGACCAATCACAGGCTTGCAGGCTCCGCTACTTTCGATGGACAGTTAAAAAATTGGGCAATCTTCGTCACCCTTTGCAGACCTGCCACAGAGCCCTTACATCATGACACTGTGTCTCTCCATCACTTAGCTTACAGAGAAGTGTGACCTAGGCTTTAGTGATCCACTGATCCAAATCATAGTACCAAAAATTGTCACAAATTTTTTGAACAACTGGACAGATTTTGATTAAAGTTGCAGGCTTAAGTAACAGCTGATTACATCAGGTGCTAGGGTGTCCTCGGATGACCATGTGAGTGTGTGAGTCTGTTTTATGTGGCATACACCAAACTGAGTAAAAGGAAATTATTTATGAAGGTTTATGGAACTGCCTGTGGCTTCAGTTAATCCCACAAACACACGTGCTAGAAGATGTTGCTGGTGTTGCTACTGTAACATTTGTGTGAAACATCATCAGCGTGTGACGACTTGTTAACAGTGTGCGTGTCCTCGGCAGCCCTCTTCACATTTCATTTCTGTCGACTAACTGTGATAATTTCATGGTCTGATGAGCCGACAGAAACTGAACGACACCTCCTTGCACATCATGGCATAATAAAGAAATGTGTGTGAATCATCGTTCGCCTTAAATTCCCTTTTTTATCGTGGCTTTAGAGTTGGACTCCTACAATCAAGCAATGAATCACATGAAGTGATGACATGACGAGTTATTACAGTGTAAAATATCTGCTTCTCTGTGCAGGATGAAGATCCGACTTTGAGAACTGTTTTGTTGGTTCAGTCACATCTATTTGCACTGTAGTTTTCTGATTTTAGTGGCTTATAATACAACATTTACCTGATGTAACCAGACAGCGAACAATGTTACCCTGCACCCATGATTACTAAAGGTGCTAAAGTAAACAGCTGGTATTAGGAATTGGACAGAACTTCTCTTGGGATCACAACGACATTGAAAGTTGTAATTTTGCTAAAACCTTCTTTGTGTGTCATTTAAAGTCACTCTACCCTTGAAATCAGAAACAAAAATATCAGAATGCCTCCGGCCAAAGACTCTTAAAGCCACATCTTTTTAGTAAACTCCTTAAAGATTTGACGATGAACAATCAAAACATTCTGTGTTTTCTTCTCATTGTTTCCAGGCTTTGATGAGAGGCTCCCCATGATGAGCAGCTAACGCTGTCGGCCACACAAGCACAGGAAGAGTCGTGGCTGCTGCTCCATCCACAGTCCACGCATGGCGGTTTTAGGGGTGAGGACTATTTGTGTTGAATGTTAGAATGTATGAGAGAATATCTACTGAACTGTCATCGTGTTTACTGAACTCTCCTAATGCTGATAACTCCTAAAAGTCCAATTTTCTCAGCAGCTGGAAACATGACTTTTTGAACTCTTCTTCTGTCTCGTTATCGAGACACCTGCACAGATCTGAGAGCATTTTAGGTTTGAGCCCGTAAATAATAGATGTTAGACGTCTCAGCATCCGATTCACTGAACACAACCAGCCATTATCTGACTGATCTCTGCTGACTGTTTCATATCTGATCATTTAGCTGCAGCTGCCTGCTTGTGCTCAGTAAACAGGTCAGGTCTGTCAGAAAATAGGTTATTTGTCTCCTTTTCTGTTTCTAAATGAACTAATCTCATTCAGTCAGTTGACCCAAAGCAAAGGAAATTCATTCTTAAACTGAAGCAAAATAAAGTAAATAGGCCCTTGGTTTTATAAATTAGGCATTATCATTATATTTTCCTTGATAAGTTATCTATTAGTCAACTATATGCATTTATGCCACCATTTAAAATCTAGTGTTTTATTTATTTCTGTTGCTGTATTTTAAGATTTGTGTCAGATGATCTTGGATAATGTTTGTGAACACATTTTTTATTTGCTTAATGCAGCATATTGTTTTTCCCAGTCGGGACACACCTGTGTAACTTTAGTGTGCACCTACCCCCACCCCCCTTCTCCTCCAGGTGTCTTTTTATGTGAGGAACTGTAGTAACCTTCTGGGTACGATCGAGTTGCCTGTTATAGGAGGAGTCAAAAGTGTTGTCTTAAAGCGAGGCGGTGGCCTGAGAGACAAAAATCAACCCCAACCCTAGCAAACTGCTAAGTGCTCATTACCTGTTCATAGCTGAACTCCTTAGCTTAAATGTATAAAGGCTCTGAACGTGAATGCGGGTCTTTGAAATTTTAAGAACATGTTTTTATTTCTTCAAAGGAAACACAATCCTGTGAAGTCGTTCTAAAACAACTTCCGTGTGCTTTGGTCAAGGGTTACAGAACCAAAATATGCTTTAGCTGTAGCGTACACACACGTGATGGTGTGTACAGCCACTCTAAAGCACTGTGCTGATGAGCTGGCCCCAGTGTTTACAGGCGTTTTCAACTCCTCACTAGAGGCATCTCATGTGCCTGCCTCCCATCCGGCAGAAGGCTCTGATCCATTCGGACCAGAACCTCTAGCCACAAGAACAGTTTCTTTCCCTCTGCAGTTAGAGTCATGAGTGACGATCCTAGGACTTCCCACTCCAGTCGCTTGGTTCCAGTCATCTGATCCTGTGTTGTGTTTGCACCTGGATTTTCTGCTCTAAGTACCTAGATTGTCTTGTATATATTAGCCATTTCTCTAATCATTGCCTCTCTATATTATTATGTTATTGTGCTCATTTCTTATTTTTGCTCATGACTTGATTTAATTTTTTTTGTATCAATCTATTTCCCAATGTTGAGATTTCTCACACATATGGCAATAAAGCCCTTCTGTCTTCTTCTGTCGATGTGAGCCAAAACCAGCATGAAAAAAGTCCTCACAGGCCAGAAAATTAAGATGATTTTATAAAAAAAATGCAACAATTTTATGCTGAACTTCTTTACACTGTTTAAAGCATTTAAAAAGTGTAAATATACACCTGGCAGCCTGCTGGAGAGACAACATTCCTTCATTTTAGAAATGCAAGGTCAGACCACACAAGGTGGGCAGTTTCCCCCTCTTCCAGGTTCACACCTGGAAAAGAACATATTCAAATCTTAAATTCATATAGAAAAAGAAAATTTAAATCTCTGTAGATCTGAAATATTAAAGGACACTGATACGTTCGTCTGATTAAAAGAAAAATTCACACAATTTGCCCGTTGTGTAAATTTGTTCCTACACACGAAATACACACAGATCTGTGCATAATTACAGGTGATAAATGAAACTCCAGGTGATTTCTTAAGGAATTCTGATTGTGGAGTGAAACCACAATTGGTCATTCAGTTACACAATTGAAACGTAGCATCTGCTTTTATCTCCGTCCTCACACACACCCTTCAGAGCATGAATCACCAGCCGAGGTCCTTGTCGCAGCCTGTTGGTTCTGCTGCGTGTTGAAGCAACAACTCTTCTGGATGAAAGTTAGTAATGCGTTATAGCCGAATTAAATGAGTCACCTGCCTGATTGAAGAGAGCAGAAGTGATCATGTAGCTGGATGAGACATCAGCAAGGCAATAAAATAATTTGTTTTCTTATTGCCTCATAAAACACAGATGTTCTGCAAGCTGTTATAAACTTCTGCTGTAATATTCAACATAATGAAATAAAACACAGTTTCTTTTTTTATTAAAAAAAGCAACTAAAAATGATGAAAAGGAGCTTGTGGTGTTTTCCACAGATTGTTGCTGTGCGCTGATGCGAGTTGATTCAGACAGCTTTACAAAGTTTTAACCAATTACTGCAGAGTGGCCCTCCGGCTGATCCAGTATAGCACCAGCCCATCAGTTCTGTCATCCATCTTTATTTACAGTTTATGAAACAAACCCAGTGTGAAGAAAACAAACCCAATTCTTTTCTATATTAGATCTGGATCACTCCTCTGGTCTATTACCTGTCATCATCGTTCAGTCTGCGCCTCACGCTAAAAATAAACCCACCGCAGTGAGCACTAAGAAGGGAGGTGATCACTGATCCAGGATGTTTCAACTCTTGTTGGGCAAAGTCAAATTAAGTCCCATCCCAAACACATACTCCAGAGACTCGAGTGCTATTGAAGAGTTAACAGTTTAATGAATTTTTGTTTATTCAAACAATTTCAACTTTAATGGAAGAATTTTTTTTTACTAATCTAAGAAACATCACCAAACATTTCTTGTCCTGACGAAGGCGAGTGTGGCTGAAACTAGTCGCCATGTTTTATTCGATTAGCCATGGAACAAAAAAGGCTTTTAAACTATCTTCATCCTCCTGAGTGCCTCAGACTCCTTTCTCATTTTTTATGTCTGTAAAACTGTTTGCTAATGGATCTGTAAACCCTGTTGGTACCTTCAAAGGGTGTGCAGCATATGTCAAAGAAATGGGCAAAATGGACACATTTGATGTTTTCTTTTGGTTATTTGTAAATTTAGATCAGTGACTTTAGACCAAAAAATAAATCTAAAAAAAAAAAAACCACACACACAAAGGGACGAGAATATTTAGTTTCAGTTCAATTCAGTTTATTTATATAGTCACAACAAGAGTCGTCTCAGGGCACTTCACAAATTAACATTCCTGTACAGTTCAGTTCATTAAGCCAATATAAGAAACCCAGCAGACTACAGCAATCCCCATAAGCAAGCATGTATCAACAGTGGAGAGGAAAACACCCTTTTATCAGGAAGAAACCTCCAGAGGATACTGGCTCAGTATAAGCAGCCATCCGCCACGACTCACTGGGGATCGAGAAGGCAGAGCAGACACATGCGCGCGTGCACGCACGCACACACCAAGTAGTGTTCCTATGGCTACATTGTGATTTCTTAGTAGATTTTCTAGTTATTGAGAGATAAACTTTTTATTTATCCAAGTGAATCAAAAGTTAATTCAACAGGTAAACTAGTAGTAGCACATTCTATGTCGAAGAAAGTAAAATGTTAACTGGAGAGGGAGAATGTTAAGTGGTTAGCAGTGGTGTGCGAGCCGATGGACCCCTCCATGAGGACAGCACAGCTCAGCAGAACACCATTGTAGCTTCTTCCTGGGGAGAAAAACTCTTAGACAAAAAATATAGGTAACAGCTGAATTGGCAGGAAATAATGCAAATAGAGAGAAGGGGTCTAAGCCTATAGCAGCATAACAACAGAGTAAAGCCGCTTATCCACCTGCAAGGTTCATCACGGAGCGGGTTATTGTGGACCGGCATGTTCCTGTATGGGTCTGTAATGTCAGGAGAGCATTTCTGTTGCAGTTTGGGCTTTCATGTTGGCAGGCGGTTTAACAAAATGTCATGCGCAATTTCATAAAAGAGTTGTATAACTATTCAGTATTTTTGTGCTGCAACAAATGGTCTGCAGAGCTAAAGACAAAAACGAAATGCAGGCTCCACATGTGACTTCAGAGTGTGGTCGCTGGTTTGCCAGTCTGTAAATAGCAACCAGCGCGTTGTAGCACCTCTGAGTATTTCAGAGTATTTCTCCCATTTCAAAAAAATATAAATAAATCCACTCCGGCTGGTTCTGTCTTTAACTTTTCTATATTGGGTTGTTATCAGCTTGGCCTGACACTGTTCAGACATCTGCTCACATTCTTCTCAGCTGCCACTGAGAAAAGAACTTCCTTACCAATCGTTCTAGCTCCTCCTGAGTGTGGGGCGATGAGGAATGTATGAAGCTCTGAAGAAGACCAAAACCTGCTGCTACCTGCTGGCATTTTTTTTAACATTCATGTACAACTAATGAAAATATAAAAAACGGAACTCTGTTTGCTTGTTGCAAGTAGTGACGTATTTCTGTCAACCAATCAGTGAACTGTATTGTTGCTCCACCCTAACCATACTGCTCCAGATATTTCTGGACCTAACAGAAGGGGGGCCAAAAGGTCCCGTGACTGGCATGGTCCGCGTAGGTTGTCTGACCCTTTTTACAATCGGAACAGAAAAATTAGGAAACTGATCCTTCTCATTCCATGCCAAAATGGGTTGATGGAATAAGAATACATTAAAATCAGTAGAATAGACATGCTTGCATTATTTAGGTGAGAATACTTGCTTCCTAGACTACAGAAAGGTCACAAAATTGTTTTAAAGAAACTATTGTGCTGTATTAGAACTAACTAATCATTTTTGCTGATTATGTCTGGATCACATCAGCTGCGAAGTACGACGAAGGCAGGCACAATGCAGCGATCGTCTTAGCGAGTGCTCTAGTTTTTTTCATGAACCGCGTCAATTCTGGCAGGAAGTCAAACCACAACCCAAGAGGCAGGCCGGTAAATTTAACAAAATAAAGACATTTTTCAACATTAAACACTGCGATTGATAAATGTGGTCATTTTTGTGTCTCTAAACAGACTAGAGAGGTGAAAATTAACATACACACGCACGCACGCACACACACACACACACACACACACACACGCACACACGCACGCACACACACACACACACCTGCGGAGAAACATAGCGTTTCCATAAATTTTAATTCAGTTTTTACTGCAAAAGATGGATTTAATAAATGTGAACACCAACAAGTAAGTTTAATTCAAAGGTACACTACCACAAACACTAGTTATTTACTTAAACACTTGGAAAGGAACTGGTCTACAAAACAGCAGCAGGATCAGTGCAGTTTCCGATATCAACAAGCAGGGCAAACTGGTCACACACACACACACACACACACACACACACACACACACACACACACACACACACACACACACACACACACACACACACACACACGGGAGTGGGATGGGGGGGGTTGAAAAACAGTAGGCGTAAGAAGTCCTCGTCGAAGACTCTCGCCTGATGTGAACAGAGGAGCAGCGGGCAGCGCGTGAATTACGTGAGCGATCCGTAACATCATAGCGATCATAATATCCTTCATCGTCACTAACATTTAGAACATCAGAATTCTATAAATAATAAAATAAATATATAACACAATATTTGTTAAAGAATGATCAGAAATATCAATAGTTGTGTATTTATTATGGTGGTGGTAGGAGGCAGTGGTAGCAGCAGGTCTCTGCAGTCTTTCTTCCGTCAGGGCAGCTGTGGCTACATCATAGCTCATCCCCACCAGCGTGTGAATGTGTGGATGACTGTGTTGTGAAAGGCCTTGGGGGGTTGTTGAACCCTAAGGAGGAGCTATGCAAATATAGGCCATTACCAATCATGGTTAAAACAGCTGATCAGTAGATCAAACTAAAACTTGTTTTAATATTTCGTCTCTAACTTTTCTCCCCTTTCTCCTCAGAACCCCGACATGCTGACGAGGAAGATAAAGCTGTGTCACATCAACGCCCACATCACATGTCGCCTGTGTGAGGGCTACCTGATTGATGCCACCACTGTCACAGAGTGCTTACACACCTGTACGTCCTTCCTCTCACACTCCTCACACCTGGTTTCAGGTGTTCTATACTTTCTTGTTGTCTCTCTTCCCCTTTTCTTCATGTCATGAGATTTCCTTTTGCTCTGCTGCTCCTCTTTTAGATTTATCCAAACCTCACAGTCAGAAGGAATGAAGCTGTTGATGTTTTTGTTGGCAAGCAGAAGCCAAATGTCATTATTCTAAAGCTAAGCTGAGCCAGCCTCTTGAACATGAGCTAATTGCTCTCAAACACAGGCTCACAGAGCGTGTGATCTACGGATCTCATAAAGGAGGAGAGATGATCTCTCATCTACATAGCCTCATCATTAGTTGGGTTCAGTAAAGTGGGATAACACCATCTGTTTCCTCCTGCAGTTCTTCTCAATAATGTGTGATCCAGGTCTTTGGTTATCAGACAAACTAAGATTCATCAGGGAGAAAATCTTGACTCCATGCTTGGATTTCTCAGGAAATCTCTTTGTATGTGTGTAGTTGAGCTCTCAGCATTTTAGTCGTAATCCGTAAATAAAAAACTCTTTCAGAATAAAGTTAAGATCATGTCATTGATTTCATATTGATCAGGCTAAGTTTCCTTTATGTTTCTGTCCTTTTCCCATGAATGGTATAATGTAAATGAATGATTTCAGAGACTCGGAAGGGATTTAAAACTCAGTTATCTGTCGTTTTGAGTCACTTCTGTTTAAACAGGAATTAATACAAGAATCATTTAAAACTGTGGTTAAAATTAAAATATTAAAACAGATGTTTTAATCACCTTGAAATGGTCGTAATAATGCACAAAAGTGACAAGTGTGTTTCCATTTAAAAAGTTGTTTCCATGAACCTCTTTCTACCATTACTGGGGCCAGATTTGATGATCATAAAAGAAATGTATGCCATAAAATTACTCTGTTAGTGCTTATAAGATTATCTGAAGCGTTCTGGGTAGTGGGACACCTGTCTGGTTGAATATCCCGGCATTCCCAAAAATTCATCAGAAAAGTGCAAATGAAGGAACTGAGGCTACTGCATTCTGCATGACAAATTTTGATACTTCACTTTAATCCGTGTTATCCACCGTCTAGGCAGCTTCAGTGGCTGCCAGTCAGCCTCAGGGTTCATTTCAAGATCCTGGTTCTGGTCTATAGGGCCTTACATGGACAAGCACCATCTTACATTGGTGATCTTCTTAGTCCCTACACCCCCAGCAGGTCCCTGAGGTCCAGTGATCAAAGCCTACTGGTTGTGCAGCACCAGGCTAAAGACCAAAGGTGACAGATCATTTGCTGCTGTGGCCCCCAGACTCTGGAACTCTCTCCCCCTGAGCCTGAGATCAGTGGACTCAGTGGTCTCCTTTAAAAGCAGCTGAAAACTCACCTGTTCAGGCTGGTTTTGTGTGACCTTCATCACCCTCTCCTTGTTCTGCTCTCCCTACCTATTCCATCTTCCTCAGGATCCACTGATTTATCTCTTTCCTATTCACTCTCTCTCTCTTTCTTTACATTTTTAATCACAATTGTCTATTTTTTGCTCATTTTAAACATATTTTTAATTATTTTCTAAATTATTTTTTATATTTTTACATTTTTTTGTTTTTGTGAAGCACCTCGTGATTTTTATCTTGAGAGGCGCTATAGAAAAGATCTTTTCTTCGTCTTCTTCTTCGTCTTCGTCTTCGTCTTCTTCTTCGTCTTCTTCTTCTTCTTCTTCCTCTTCCTCTTCCTCTTCCTCTTCCTCCTCTTCTTCTTCGTCTTCTTCTTCTAGTCCATATGTGAATGGAAACGTAACAAATCAGAACCAAAGTAACTGTAGCTGGTCCAGGGTAAATAATCGTCCAGGCAAAAACACACCTTTATAAACACACACACTGAGGAATGAGGTATGAGGAAGAAACTCACTAATCATTTTCATTAATGCCAGGGTTTTACACATTTGCCCACTAGGTGGTGCTCTGTTTATTCTCACCATAAAACTGAGTTATTCTGCAGTTTTGTTATTCAGCGAGTTTTATTTGTTTGTGTTAAAGTTTGTATCATTTGAGTAGTTTAATGCTTTCTTCAGCCTCAACAGGGAAACTGGTTAGGTTTCAAGGATAGTTGAGAGTAAAAATTAAGATCGAATACACAACCACAATAATAGAACAATGGCAAGAGGACAAATGTACATCAGGAAGAATGTGCTGATTTTATTTTATTTGCTTACTGACTTGCTGCCACTGCTTTCAACTGAAGTGATTTTTCTCCTAAGTTGACAGAAGTGACAGCAAATCAGACGCAGGGATTTAGAAGAAGCAGAGTCAAACACCAACACTTTATTCTTGCGCGGCTGAAACTCCAGCAGGACTGATTAACTGTGAAGTTGTCAGATGCAGCATGCCTCTGAGCCTGTGTGAAGTCGGTTTCAGAGACCAACTTCCTCTTAGTCTCAACAAATATTTAGCCAGTTATTTCCTGTAGAACTAGTGATGCCTCGCCTCTCTTTGTTTACATGAAACCATTCCAGGCTGCTGGCTGAAGTATAATGTGTTGAGCTCTGTAGTATTTTTGCTGGTCAACCTGCTGCATCAGCCTGTTGTTGCATTTTGTATTCCTTTTTGGGTTCTCTGAGTTTAAACACCCCATCCTGTTCACTGCATCTGCAAGCCCAAGTGCTCTTTAACGCTCACATGAGCAGAGCCAACGGTGCCCGACCCCAAGCAGATAATTGTCCTGCCCATAACTGAACATACCCAGAGCAACGTGTTCTGTTTGACTGGGAAAATCAAACGACTATTGAGTGTCTGTTTCTCATTGATCAAATTCACTCTTGTCGTGATTTGGCACTATATAAATAAAATTGAATTTAACTGAATTGATTCTGAGAATTTAAATGAAAAAAATAAAAATCCCTTCAAAATAAATAAACATCAAACCTCTGCTGCTTTAAATGAGTTTAAGCCTAAAAACCTTTATTAAAGCAAAGAGAGGAAACCTGGAAAGGATCAATAGAATCCACCCCAGATGCTTCAGTACCATGTCTGACCAGTGGAGGGGGCTATGGCACCATAAATGGAGGCAGTCCTGCCCACTTGAAACATTAGAGTCCAGACGTGATGCTTTGATTCTCCCTCAGCCTGAGAAGGGGCTCCACCACCGGAGAGGCGAGACAAAGACATTCACATCACGTCATCGTTGCAGCTACTCCCACAGAGCCAGCTCCACTGCAATAAAAACGTCACAGAGATGGATTTCACTGCACTCCGGGTGCGGCAAATTACATCACAGGTTTATACAACATTTGACGGTAGCTGTAGTTGATAGATAAATACTCTAAATGTTATTTGAAGAATTTTCCCTCCGTTAGATGTGGCTGCGGTTCAGGATGGATTTGTTCTGCAGCCACAGATCCATCTGCGGTTCTTAATTACTTCATTTCATTTCCTTCACTGTTGTGTTTATAACTGAAGCATCTGGCAGAATAAACAGGAAATCAACAAGTCATCAGCTAAAAATGTTGATCCAGAAATGTTTGCAGCTTTTTCTTGGTTCACACACACTCCAAGTCAAAATGGAACGTTTTACGAATCTTGTCTCAACATTAAATAGTGGAAATTCCAACCCCTCAGTCAGTAAAGAACTTAAAAAAATTAGAATAAATGTTGCACCCTTATTTCTTGCACTAGCTGCCAATAGAAGATAGACGGGAAAACGCTTGGTTCAAAAAAGACACTCAGATCTACCTCAAACTAAAAATTAGCATTGAAAAGAATGAGTGAGTGAGACTTTATTTACCTAGTCACATGCTCAGTCTTGACAGATAACTGAGCAAACATCGGCTAGGAAATGAACACATTTTCCCTTCTAGTTTGACAGTTTGCTGTTGAAGCGTTCAGCAGATAATCAGATTGCAGTTTTAGCTCTACGGATATTCAGAAGCTTAAATTAACAAGTGAACTTGAAACGCCCTGAAAGATATTGGTGTTTTGCAGTTATTGGAGGTGTTGAGATTGTGTCACCTAACATGTCACGGCTGAAAGTACTCCACCAAAAGAAATTGGATGCTGAAAACACATCAAAGCTTCAGGACAAAACGGTTTGAAAAGATCATTTAAAAGTAAATTGTGTGTGTGTGTGTGTGTGTGTGTGTGTGTGTGTGTGTGTGTGTGTGTGTGTGTGTGTGTGTGTAGTCTGCAGAAGCTGCCTT
Source organism: Nothobranchius furzeri (assembly GCF_043380555.1). Classification (NCBI taxonomy): domain Eukaryota; kingdom Metazoa; phylum Chordata; class Actinopteri; order Cyprinodontiformes; family Nothobranchiidae; genus Nothobranchius; species Nothobranchius furzeri. The sequence continues at coordinate 71,436,246 of NC_091741.1, read as the reverse complement.
GTGAAGTATCTGGAGGAGAACAACACGTGCCCCACGTGTAGGATTGTTATTCATCAGAGCCATCCACTGCAGTACATCGGGTGAGTGAGGGACCGCCACAGAGCTACACACACACATGCACACACACTCAGAATGTGCAATCAGCAGCACACTGTCGCTAACTCAATAAACTACCGAGGACTACAGAGCTGATGGCCTTGATCCATTTTATTCCTGCTCTCCTGCAGGAAACAACGTGGCCCTGAGCTGCTCGGCACTCTGTGTGTTTTTCTAATAGATGATCCATCTAACCCGAGCTTATTCACAACCTCGCTTTAATACTCAGGGCTGTGCTGTGATTATTGTACCTTACAAGTACAGTGCTGTGTAAAAGTCTGTATTTTTCTTCCAAGCAGACTTTCTAGAAATCTTTTAAAGATGTTTTTATTGATGGATCTCCAGAATTTTAGGTGCCTTTTTATGCCTGAATGATCCATAGATGAGAGATTGGTGTCATCAAAATTAATATGCTTAGATCAAATCTGCATAAAATAAGTAAACAAGCATCCAAAGTAAAAAAAAAAAAAAAAAAAAAAAACATTTGAAGGAACTTTGGGAGGCCCAAAGGGGACAAATAAAATAAAAAACCAAATAAAACAGGAAAATGTTTCTGCTCGAAAGGAAAACATAAGGAATATAAGACTGGATGAAGGCTTCCTGCCAGAGCTGCACTACAGCATTTTATGTTGGAGATCTACATGATAATCCAGCACTAATGTAATTTTCCTGATGAGCTGTGGCTTGAATGACAAGTGGCTGTGTGTGTGTGTGTGTGTGTGTGTGTGTGTGTGTGTGTGTGTGTGTGTGTGTGTGTGTGTGTGTGTGTGTGTGTGTGTGTGTGTGTGTGTGTAAATGTTGTTTGTAAATGAGCAATAAAACAGAAGGATTTTTAACACACAAGCAGCCAAATTATTATTATTATTATTATGAATAATAATAATAATAATTCACATTCATCATCATCGTCGGCTCAGAGGGTTGTTGTCCAGAGCTTTTGCTTTCTATTTATGTTTTATTGCTGCTGAAAAGTCAGAGGAGGGTGATGATGTTTCTGCATCTGTGTTCACCTGTCAGTCTGCTGATACATGAGATGGATTCATTCCATGCAAAGGAAGGAGGAGATCACGGGGGTTAGATCCATGTTTCCTTTGAAATGGTTAACCAACTTAATCCTCAACACAGCCTGCAACCACAGTTACCACACCTACATTGTTTCTATCATGTTAGATGTGTTCTGCTGACCCAGGCGACTCTTGTAAAAGAGAGATTGTTTCTTCACCTGGACAAATGCATTTAAAGTTCAAGATTTCATACATTATATCCTCACCATGAATCACATAAAATATTTTATGCCTGTTGTTTACGGGCTCGTAGGCCCATCATTTACCTCAGGTTTTAAAAATCTGAAAGTGCTTGAAGGTAGAATAAAAGTATTAGAAACTATAAAGCCAAAATAAATGTTATTGTTGTACAGAGAATAAACCCACTTAACAGCAGTGTAAAGGGTTTTCTACCACCCCTTTCCAGCAGGGGTCACTGTTTAGCTGCTGTATTGAGAAACATGCCTTCCATGTTTTAACCCTTAACTCAACATCTCCCGAGTGTACTGCAGCATCGCCAAACACGCCACACTTTCTGTTATTTATTTCTTCATAATTCTGTAACAAACTCAACGTGTCTGCCCATTAGCTAAACTTCAGTGCCAGGTGTCAGAAAGCACCATCAGATCTGCGCCACCCCCACAATGCAGCCGAGACACCGGCACAAGTAAAAACTCAGGCTGAGAGGAGCAGAAACTGCACACCAGCCTTGGAGCGTGTCGGTCTTACATGTACATATGTTTGTGGTCCTAACGGTACCGGTTTTCATTGAAGTCATCTTGGCTTTTTCAGATTTTTAACAAATAAATATTTTAAACTGGAGAAGAAAGTCTGGTTTGAGGTTGACATATTGCAATAATAGGTGGATGGAATACATGTTATTTTCAAATAATTTAGGAAAATCAACCAGTCTTCATGTAAAAATACTTTTACTCTCCCATGTTCTGTTAATAATCCCAGATTATTCACGAATGGAGCTGATTAAACCTATTTAAATCTGACGTAACTGCATGGCGGTGCATTTGGTAGCCCTGTTGCCTCACAGCATGAGGTTACAGGTTCTTATCCAAGTTGCAGCATCTCTGAGTGGATCTGGTATTTTCTCCAGGTACGATGGTTTATTCTTACAGACCAAAAATATTCATTTAAGTGTAACTGGAGAGTCGATCATTCCTAGGTTTGAGTGTGTGTGTGTGGCTGGTTGTCTGTTAGTGTGTGTCCCTGTAGTCATGGGGGGGATGCATCACGACTAACTCCGCCTTTCATCCAGCGAGGTCTGGCAGACTGCCCCCTGAAAACATCAATTTAAAAAAAGTTAACAAAGTACATGAAAATCAACTGGTTAATGCTAAGAAACATCCTGGGATCTGTCACCCAACAATTTAACTTATTGGAATAAATTAGAACAAACATGTTTTTCTGGCTTGTCTGATTTGCTCTGATATATTACAAAACTAATCTTAGGCCACATTGCCTAGTAGTCCTACAATCATAAGGTATAAGGTCTAACTAGGTCTTTTCTTTTTTCATTTCAGCCATGACCGAACAATGCAGGACATCGTCTACAAGCTGGTACCGGGACTTCAAGAGGGTGAGAGTCACCATGTTTGATCAGAAAAAAAATGTAGCTTTTGTTGTGTTTAGTCTTCCTGGGGGGAAAAAAACATTCTCTGGAAAAGTTTTACTCTTCCTCATGCATTCATTTTGATGCATTTTAAATTTACAAACATAGTCACGTGCTTATCAGAAAACTGTAATGTCGTGTGTGTGCAGCAATATTGAGAAAAGCATCTTGTTTATTTTTTTTATTTTTGCATCTTGTGCAGCGGAGATAAAGAAGCAGAGAGAATTTTATCAGAAGCTGGGGATGGAAGTTCCCGGAGACATTAAAGGGGAGCTGTGCAACATGAAGGCTCATCTAGATCAGCGCAACGGTACACACACACACACACACACACACACACACACACACACACACACACACACACACACACGCACGCACGCACGCACGCACGCACGCACGCACGCACGCACGCACACACTCGCACGCACACACACACACACACGCACGCACGCACGCACGCACGCACACATGTATACACACACGCACACACACACACACACGTATACACACACGCACACACACACACACACACACACACACGTACACACACGCACGCACGCACGCGCGCACACACACACACACAAACACTCTTTATATCACCTCACAATACCATAATGGAGGAAATCTTTTTGTGGATGTTTTTCATTCTGACTCTAAATGTGCATCAGGCTCCCTGCTGACTTTCTTTAATTCATTATCACTTGACAGTAGACATGTTGCGCTGCCACAGCCCCACGCTGTGTTGTTTCACCTCATTATATGGTGCATTTGTGTGTTAGAGGTCCTTCAAGCAGCAGTAGAGGTTAAAGCTGTGATGGTGAATCTGCAAACAAGCTAGTTTTTGAACGCAGACACGGTCACGGGTCATCAGGATCCTGCCTTGTTGGTTGTTCACATAGTTAAACACTCACGACTCATCAGGATCAAAATGGGTTAACTCTGCATCAGGAGAACGTTTTATACCTTAAACTCTGTTTAATAAAACTGGTTCCTGGTAAAGGTTTGTGCAGCCCTTCCTCTCAGCAGTGTTGATGTGTCACTTTTCTTATTGAACCATAGAAAAAAATGAACCCTCTTCAACCAGCGAGGAGTAACATAGAAGCACAACCATGAGCAGAAGCCATTAAACAGTACAGATGAAGGCAATTTAGCCCAGCAGAGCGAGCCTCTGGCCCGGTTTTTGTGCACAGCAGTTTTTCGGAACCAGCTGGCTGCTGAGCGTTGGTGTGAATGTGCGTCCAGAGGGGCTGTCACGCTGACAAGCCTAATCGCTCACTTAATCCCCCTCTCTGATTTTGGTAATTAAGGCTCAAATAGAAGTGGAATTGCTCTCCGGCTCCATTGCTCGAAGTGACTTTTTAGCTGAAGCAGAAATACACAAACCATTTTTCCAAATGTTATAGAAGCAAGACTTTGGACTTAATTTCACCATCGTCTGAGTTTGGCAGGGTGATGCATAAAAATGACATCAGAGATAGGAATCCATGAGCAGTTATGATGCCTGAAAACAGGAGAAAATCCAGGATGATGCATGCGATTTAGCAGAAGTGGAACTGTTCTTTTACTCACTAAAAAGTCAGTCTTTTTTTTTTTTGTATAAGGATTTTATTTCCCCTAGATGTTTGAGGCATCATGACTGATTCTGTGTCTGTGATAGCTGTAGTTTTGTTTCTTTAATTGAGCCGCCTTGGTGATGCTACAGAAAATATTTATGTTCTCTCATCTAGTCATAAAGAACATTTTTTTAAATCTGAGCTAAAGCGCAGCACACCAGTATCTGTATCGGTGTACATTTCCTGATAGAAGCCTGTATCATAGCAACAAACATTTAATGTTATGTCACTTGAAAGTTACACATTTCTGGTGATAAGCAACTTTTTGCAAGTTGATGCTAATTGGCATCAGTTCTGGATTGCTGCTTTGATTGTTGACGGTTGGATTGCAGCTTTAAGTAAGTGTAAATGCAAAATGACGTCAAGCTACTGTGGGTTTTCTCTGGGTACTCCGGGTTCATCCCGCAGGCCAAAAACATGTGTGTTAGGTTATCTGGCGACTCTTTGTCTCTAGGTGTGAGTGAATGATTGTCTGGTTTTTCTAAACACCAGCTTTCTTCAGACAATAAAACACAATGACGTTTTCAGCCATCATTCAGCATGCATCTGTGTAAAAATAGTGACCAAATACTATTTTACCACTGTAGATGGCTCTCTAAATGACCTCTGGAGAAATGGAGTTCATAATTATCAGGACTGATGAGCTAACGGCTAGAGTGTTGATCTATAAATAGCTCAAATGTTTCAAAGTAATAGATGCAGTTGTACTCAGTGTCACTTAAAATACATATTTTGGCTGAATTTTTAAGCCATTCCTGCTGGAATTGTATCCTGAAGTATCAGGAAGTACAACTTTAGTTACTGCTGTTGATACTTACGGGGTTTCCCCAGCACCGTTTGACTTGGACAGCCTGAACGTTGGTCCTACAAAGCACCCCCCTAACGATTAAAACATAAATCAAGGTTTATCTGATGAAGTGGATTGCAGCAGTAGTGCAGGATGATTGTGGCCAAGTAATATTGGCTGTCGACATACCACTAAACGGAAAAAAAATCCAAGAAAAAATGTGCATGGTCCTTAGAAGCGTGTAGCTGCTGCTTTCGTTCAGACATCGAGCTACTGTGAGTGTGTTTGGTTTTAAACTCAAACATGAAGTTTTCTAGCATCTTTGACTCGTATAAACTTAAATCGCTTCCCCGTCCCACAGATTTATTCCTCCATATAATCATCTTATCTAAGCGCTTAAAGCCAACACACACACACACACACACACACACACACACACACACACACACACACACACACACACACACACACACACACACACACACAGTGTTTCCTCCATCTCATTCTCATCTTACAGTAGCCTGAAAATGTCATTGTTCACGCCTTTGGGATTTTAATGTTTCTGAGAGATCCCATAAATCATAAACGAGACAGAGGATCATTTTCTAAGTGCACCAGGGGAGATAAAATACACTTTGTCTGCAAGATGAGAGGGTTGTTTGGAGGTGTGGTGTAATAAGAGCAAGCACCTCTTGATAAGTAATAAGTGAGGCTAACTCTGGAGACAATCGTCATGGAGACACACGAACAAGCCTAGCAATTCACCCAGGGATTGGTGACAGCTGGCCCAGACGGAAAATGGTCACAGAGGACTCAATGCACTCGCATCTACAGTCTGAGCACAAGTAAACTGTACACACACACACACACACACACACACACACACACACACACACACACACACACACACACACACACACACACACACACACACACACACACACACACACACACACCTACACACACACACACACACACCTACACACACACACACCTACACACACACACACACCTACACACACACACACACACACACAAACACACACACACACACACACACACACACACACACACACACACACACACCTACACACACACACACACACACACACACACACCTACACACACACACACACACACACACACACACACACACACACACACCTACACACACACACACACACACACACACACACACACACACACAGTTATTAACTCCACCAAATCCAGAAAGAACAGAATGAATCTCTTTGTTTCTAAAGGTTACAGAAAAGCAATACCCATCTGTGCTGCAATTCTGTCACCACAACACAATTTTGACTTGATAATCAAGTTTTTTGTCTAAGAATTCAATACGGCCACAATATCACAGCCAACAAAAACATTCATAAAGGAGTGTTGACTTTAACCACATCTGTCCCAAACCGACCTGCTGTTGCTTCTACTTCATAGCAGTTTTATCAGTTAATGAGAAGTCTTACAGCGTGCCCACGAGCACGTATGATACTGAAAATGCAAATACTCTGGTTGAATGTAATCTGGAAGCAGCTGAGAAGAAAAAACATGCTAGCTGTCAGCCATGTCAGGATTTACAGGCACAGACTTTTAAATTAAAGACTTGCTTCTACAGTATTTTTATCAAATCATGGTTGAGCAGGGACTTGTTACATCTGAACAACAATGAGACAGATCAGTGGAAACAGGAAGCACCCGAGCTCAGTGTTGAGCTACATGGCAAAGGTGGTGTATACATAAACATGTGATAGCTCAGGCTTTTTTGCAAAAATAAATACATTTTTGTGTTTGTGTGTATATATATATATATATATATATATATATATATATATATATATATATGTATGTATGTATGTGGCAGTGTGAGTGTCCTTAGGTGTGAGTGTGTGTGTGTGTGATTGTTTGTCCTGTGTGTCTCTGTGTTGCCCTGCGATGGACTGGCTCTCTGTCCAGGGTGTACCCTGCCTAATTGCACATTGATCGCTGGAGATAGGCACCAGCCCCCCACGACCCTACATGGACAAGCGGGTTCAGAAAATGGATGGATATATATATATATATATATATATATATATATATATATATATATATATATATATATATATACAAGCTTGTGTTATAGTCCAAATAATACATTTTGATAAAAGGCTGTAAAATATCAAAACCAGGAAAAAGTGACTGGCGATTAATAGCTCTGGATGCACCACAGAGACCCAAAGGACATTTTGTAAAAAATGAACGTTATTCTAGCACCCCTTTTAATAAACAAATACTTTTTATTGTGTGTGTATATTGTTTTATTTTAGGAGAGACTAGGGATGCTTTATTTGTTTTACTGATATACCGATATTGTATGGCTTTTCTTTTCTGATACCAATACACGGTGGGTCCCACTCTCATAAAAAAAGAAAAACTAAAACATTTTAAGTTAATAAAATCACATATCTCCTATCATGCATGTTTACCAACAAATACATATTACAGGCTGTAAAACCAGCATGTTGTCTCAGTATGAATAAGCAGACACCATTCTACCTGCCGGCGTTTTTCTGAAGCGTTGTGTTTTCTAATCAGATTCATGAATGATGCCTTGACAGCAGGTAAAGATGCCTCAACACCATCAGACATGAAAAACCTTATAAATGCTTTTCTGCTGGTGGTGATTTTCTGCTCCAGCAGGCACAGCCAGTTTAAATAGGAAACTCATGCTTGTTTCTCCTGTAAGTCAAATCACAACAAGCCCATCATGAAGAAATGAGAAAAGCCTGACTGCAGCAAAAACCGAGGCCTACTGTGTTGTGCGCACAAAGTTCAGGCTGCTTATACTAAATTATTTTTGATGTAATCATTGTTCAGTTATTTTTCTATTTTCCCCCAAACAGGTGAGGCGAAGTCAGAAGAAACGGCAAATAAAGAAGCAGGAGAGGAGAAACCGGAGGAGGACAATGACTATCACCGTAGTGACGAGCAGGTTGGTCATCTTTCACTGGTCATGTCTCTGACAAAGAATGCTTTTAATTCTAAAAAATGAGTTTTCTAATTAATCCACAAACCTCTGAGTTTTTTATATTAAAGTATGTTTTCTACTGAACAAATACTTTCTATAAAAACAGTTGAACAGAACGATGTCTGGAATATTCAGTTCAACACTAGATCTCCCAAGGCAGTCATTTGGACACTATTTATATTTTGACATGTAATAACTGGTTAGATGCATCTCACGTTGTCCTGGCTTCCTGATTTTTCTTCATTAAAATTCATGATATTCGAAAATCGCCTGTCATTAGCTAACAGCAGTGCAACTCTTCAAGACAGCAGTAGCTCCGGAGGTAGAGCGAGTTGTCCAGTAATCGGAAGGTTGCAGGTCTGACCAGAGAATCTTGCTGTTGTTTCCTTGGGCAAGACACTTCACCTGTGTTGCCTGCTGGTGGTGGTCAGAGGGACTGTTGGTGGTGCCAGTGTTTGGCAAGCCTTGCCTCTGTGAGTGCGCCCCAGGGCAGCTGTGGCTTCATCGTAGGTCATCCCCAACAGTGAGTGAATGGGCGAATGACTGATTGTGTTGTGAAGCGCCTTGGGGGGTTGTAGAACTCGCTATACAAATGCAGGCCATTTACCATTTGCCATCTTCTTCTGCCTCCATTCACTGTTCGTTCTTGGGTAATGGTAGAATGTGTTCCACCATGTTGTAGAGTTGCTAATGCCAATGGTTAGCTTCTACTAGCCAAGATGCACTCTGCTCTCTCCTGGATGCTAAATCAACAACATGCTTCCCAGGTCGTGATCCAAGATGGGTGAGTCCATTAATGCAAATATTTCCTTGTGACATAGAAGGGACAGGTGCTTTCTGAATCAAATGTGTCCCCATCTTTCTTCTATCTGCGGCTAATGCAGGAAACTGGGGTAGAAGACTAGCCTCGTCTGCCAGACTTGTCCTCTGTTTGATTCTACACACAGAACTAGTCTGGTTACTCACAGGCAGAGAGGCACATAAGTGGCCAGACAAAAAAAGCAATCAGAAAAAAGGTGGAAATGCCGACTGTACCGTACAACGTTGTAGTTTTTAGCTGTAGTCAAAAATGGTGTCTGGCAACGGCGCAAACCTCTTTCTTTAGAAGAAAGGCATCTAGCGCTTCTACTTGTTGTGGTTGTAAAGACATGTCCAAGTGCTTTCTTCAAATTCTTTCATTCCAGCAGCCGTTACTCGAGCAGAAAGTACTCTTTGCACGAACAATATTGTTTTTTTAGATTTGACCAAAACAGCTACGACTCATCGGTTTCTCAACACAAGATGGTCTTCGTTAATGGCTCTAGTACGTGACATTCCTCCAAAGAATGTTAGACCTGTAATTGAGTTTTGCATTATTTGGTTCATTTCTGAAAATTGTTTGGTCTTTTTTTTTTTTTTTTGAAGATTTGAATGAAATTGGATGAAATAGTTATGTATTTGAAAGCAGTGTCAGTTTCTGTTTGTATAGACCATTCTTTTGTGTTTGTGTTTGAACTGTGTACACAGCTGCCACCCATCAGCACATTAAGACTAGAAACCAGATTAATGTTTATATCTTATTTGTTTTCTGGCATCATCTTAAGCTCTTTGGGGTGATTTTTGATTTAGCGAGTGGTAAATTGTTGCTGTTGGGCAAACATCAGCAGTCACGTGGTGGTGTCTGTCCTACACAAACATTTCTTTTCATGAAGAACATTTATAGAAACGAGCCAGTCGTGAACAGTCTCTCCTCTGACGTGTGGGAAGGGGGGCCTGCCCCGATGCGGGGGAAGATCTTGCCCTTTTATAAATTCAGCAGCGATGCAGAATGCACACAGAATAACTAATCCGCAGTCTGAATGCAGTGATGTGAAATGTCATGGCGAGAGGTGGAGGGGCGGAATACAGGATGACATATAAAAGAGGGAGAGTGCAGGACTGAGGGAAGGAAATGGCTGCAGAGTGTGAGAGGGAGGTGAGGTGATTTGAAGGGTTTGATGTTGGAGGGAAGCTTCGTGTGAGGTGATGGAGGAGGTGAAGCTCGTCTGAACAAACAGAAAGGAAATGGCTGGTGTTGGTGGAGAGATGGAGTATTCAGGAGAGCTTTTAGGTGAAAGACGGGGGCAGGAACCACCAGTAAAAGCTACTTAGAGCAGACGGTGTAGAAATAATTTCTATTTATCTTATAAAACATTAAAACTGGAGTGGTGTCATAAAAAAGTCAGGTAGTTCAGGCTGTAAAAACCTCAAACTAGTAACATCTTTATCAACTGACTTTACAGAACATCACATTCTAGGGAACTTAACAGTTTTTGGTCAACATTTCTGATTCAGACCTTACTGTGAAAGAATGAAACGCGCAGTGTGATGCTAACATGGCACATCTTGTTAGTAGCTGTTTATCAGCCAAAAATCAGAAGTAAGACACTTTGAAGATCCTTAACGGTTTAAGATAAGTGATTTAAAAAAAAAGGGAAGCAGGCATTGTGACCATTACAAATAACAGAAACATCAGAAAAGTCAAAAACAGAAGTCTGTAAAGGAAGGAATGAAAACAGAGAAACAAGAGGAGGTTACACAAAGCTAAAGAGCAAAGTTACAGTCCTGGATCATTATTCCACCCCCCCTTCTTTCCTTCACACAGATGTAAGAAACGACAGGCGTAACGCCACACATGGCCTACTTCCTGAACTCTTCCCTGCTGCCTCCTGGACGACCTTCCAGCCTGTAACGCTGGGTTGTGATCTGATGCCAGAGAAAGTTCACTAAACAGAATCATAACAGAAAACATGTAAAAAAATAAATAAAAACACAGTAGGAGTTCATGTCTGCAGATGTGGCCAAATTTAATAATTATGTGGGTCGGGAGAAGGGGGTTGTCTACTTCTGACAAAAGAAGACTCAAACTTTCGGTTATAATATTCGTGCATCAACATTGTTCTGCGCCTTGGGCTTCCCAACAGGGTCGCGCGGAAGGCGCTTTATAAATAAAGCTTTGATTGATTGATGATTGATTGAAAATGTTGCATCAGACCTCTGCATGGATGCGAGACTCTGTAATGAGCTTGAAGCTTTCCCTGCGTGGCACAAAGGGCACACATAATATTTGCTTTGTATGCCTCACTGTTGCATCAGTGAATCTGTGCATTTAGCTGTGATTTAGTCCTGGCAGCCCTCCGAGACTCCACAGACACGCCCGTAATGTAATGGAACTGCCATGCAGGTCGTCATCGAGCCGCCGTGGAGTCCAGATTGCTGGCGAGGCTTTTATTTTACGTTACGAGCTCCCCCACTCACTGCAAGTGCCACTGGAAAGCAGATATATTGGTTTTTGCTTATTGGAGGGCAGGCTGTGCACTGAAGCACTGCCAATGTTTGTTTGAGCACAGAGAGGAAGTTTAAACATAAACCAGGGTAATGTTGTCTCCTCTTGTCTCTAAAGAGATGAATGAAAAGAGACAGAAGGGCACCCACACATCCAAGAGAAACACAGCTTCTCCCCTGTTCTGGCTCTTGATATGCAACAGGCCAAGGCCCAGTACCGATAATGCATCCTGACTCCTGCAACCATCGACTGCCAAAACCACCTATCGTGTCACCTCAGGGAGGAAAACAAGCACACGGGCCAGTGGTGGTGAAATGTAGTCACATGAAAGGAGCCAATAAGCTGTAGATAAACGGCGCTCGTTCAGTCGGGTGTGCTGTGAGAGCAGACGGGAGAACCAAGATCACCGTACGGTGAAACTGGAATAGTTGGTTATGAAGGCTGAATCCCATTTCTTACATTCAGATTTTAAGTGTCTCTACTCAGAAATACTTTAATAAATAGATGACCTGAAATACTGAATGCATTACATGCAAGGATACATAACATTGGGGGGTGGGGGGTGGGGGGGCTTGGTGACAGTGCGTTCCTGGGTTTGTGTTTTTGATTGGTTAGGAGTAAGTAATGACTCCTGTATTACCTGATGGGCTATATTGAAAAAGAAAGGAGATTTTTTTTATTGACCCATTGTTCTTCTATCACACCACATATATATTAATATATATATATATATATATATATATATATATATATATATATATATATATATATATAGTTATTGTTAATTATTTATTGTCCAACCCTAATGAGAACACTCCACATTGTCCCAGACAAACTTCAGCTTTCTGAAACAGGAGCGCCAGAGCTTTTTCCTCTAGAGGACACGGCTCACATTGCATTCACCTATACTAGAAACGACTACAGATTTAAAGAAATAACAAGTGTTAGGCCTCTTTAAAGTTTCGATAGAGGAAGACCTTTTTAATAACTGTGCAAAGGTTGTTTTGTGAGCACTAAAGCAACAACATGCCTCAACAAAATTTGATCAGGGAACCACCGAACGAGCTCAGAAGATCTAAGATGTTCAAAATGCAGGCATAAATGAACCAAATCCAATGTCTATAAAGTATTCAGGCACCTGAAACCATTTTCGGCACATGTAGCTGGTGTCGATATCCAACCAGAGAGAATATTCCTGGAGCGTTTGCTGGATTTAGTTCATTTTGGTTTCACTGTGTGTTCCAACAGGTCAGCATTTGTCTGGAGTGCAACAGCAGTAAGCTCCGTGGTCTGAAGCGCAAATGGATCCGCTGTTCAGCACAGGCCACCGTCCTCCACCTTAAGAAGTTCATCGCCAAAAAGCTTAACCTGACGTCGTTCAACGAGGTACAGAGAGAGAAAACGCAGCCTGCAAAATCACAAACCTCGCTTGATGTTTACTAGAAAAGATAATCTGGGAGAAGTTACAAAACCGTCTTCAAGTGATTGTTCTTACCTTTTCCTCATTTTTATTCTTGTGTTACAAAAACTATGTTTTCTATTATGAATTATTAGCAGCTTTAAACAAATCTTTTAAAATCTGTGTTTGTTTTAGGTTGGTCAGTGTTGGCCTGAAAGTTTGCTTATTCAAACCAAAACCAAAAATCTCAGAGGATTTTCCCTTTCAGCCATGACTCATTCGTTCCTTTTGTCTTCAGTTATATTAAACATAAAACCAACCCTTTATAATATCTCATTTTTCTATTTATCGTCTTCGCCGCCCCGTACGGAGCAGTGGGGGGGATAATTTGACAGATGAATTTTTAGATGACTGTGAATAACCATCACAATCTCCTTCCTGTTGTCTGTTTTCTCTCCATTTCCTTTGGTTTCTTTTTCTTTTTGGCTGCTGAACAGATGAGTGGGCCGGCTCCATCATATCGTCGGCCTCCGTAGATCAGCTCGGCGAGGCGGGTGCTCGCTTCTCGCCAGCTATTGTTGTTCTATTTACTGACACTGAAAAGATGTTGGAGACGATTCAGCTTTCAGTGCTGAGCAGGGCTCAGAGTTTTACCACACAGAGCTCTGTCAGAGAGTAACCCGTTATTTAGTTGGCATTCATGATCCTGACCATCGTGGTCAGAACACCCATCTAAAAGTCTCTACAGGAAGTTCAATTGCTGCTTCAGAGGCAAACAGAAATTTCCAAACACAGAAAAGAGAGGTGTGTAGATGTTTGAGCAGAAATGAACAAACTCTTCACCAACATATCATTTATATTTGAATAAAATGCTGACCATAAATGTTGAATAAGGTATGGCATCTCTTTAGACTGCTCATGCCTCACCTGTTAATCTCACTCTCTAAAATCTCACCTGACTCTCAGAAACACCTTCAGGTGTGAGCTGCCAGAAGAGGTGCCTATCTCAAAAACCGCCAAAGCCAAATCATTTAAAATAATCTAATTAGTTTAAAATCATTGTTGTATATTACAAAAAAACTTGCTTTTGGTGGTCAAGGTGGTTTGTTTCTAGATTTCTCTTTCTGTGGCTAACCCTATACAGCCATTACCAGGTTTCTCACCAGATGCATAAGCATCCCTTAAGCTTTGCAAATTGTAGTTTGAAGCAATTTGCTACCATAGGAAGCCCAAGTCTCCTCCCCTTCCCGTCGGCTCATGGCTCCCCACAACAAGGAAAAAATGAATGTAAGTGAACGGGGCTATGAAAGCTCCTTCCTAATCCGCCGTGCCTCACGCTCTGAATCACACATACGTTGTACTTCAGTAATATATTATATCGGAGGCGTGACTAAATTAGAACATGCAAACGAATATAATAAGTGTTTGCTGTAGTCTTTGAACATATTTTATTTACAGCCCTATTTCATTAGATTTTTTTGTAGCAGATTATATAATTGCTTGAGAAAAGAGTTCATTTTTCCTGAGGTTTAATTTAAAGCGGAGGGTCTTTTCCTTTTGGGTGGATCATCTGAACCATTGGTCCACATAACTGTCAATCGTTGTGGTGAAGCTTTCATGCAAAGCTGTCGTCGTACGTGCTCGTTGCTGGGTTCGTTTTCACTTCCTGCTCATGCGCATTCTGTTTATCTGTAGAGCGATGCGCCTTCGTTCATTAACCATACCTCGCCATTCTCATTCTCATTCTCATTTCTTTTGAAAATGGCGGAGAGTCACAAGGGAAAGTGTCTTCAAAGTCTATGATGAGACGAGAAAGGCCTCTGAAGTGAGACATAAGGCCAGAGTTTTTTTAGGAGACTCTATTCAACGATGGCGTGCACTGAAAGTGAAGGTTGGGCTCCCCACAGACGCCGCTGTTGCCGGTTTTATGCTCGACAAGCTAAAATTTGGCATTCTATTTGGAGAAATTAATTTCAGATTACTGCTAGAAGAAGTTATCTCCAACTATATTGTACCTTTTCAGGGAAGAGTTGTTTGATTCTGATGGGAGAATAAACGTAGTGGTTATTGGCAGAGGGGACAATCACACGCTACGGAAGCATAAACTAAATCAGAAAAGGAATAAGGTGCAGAGGTAGATGGGCAGCAGTAGTACAATACGGGAGGAAGAAGCAAATTATAATAAAAAAAAGGAACTGCACATAAAAAAAAATCTGGCATTGTTGAAAAATCACAAATCTTATTCTCAGTGAGTGTGTGCTGCAAGGCCGGCAGCTGCTTGTAAACAGAGCGTGCACAAGAGTAACTGGGCGTTCTCTCCTGCACATATTTTCAAATTGTAGAGAGGGTGGTTCTTTCCTGAAGTTTAAAAACATCCTCTGCCTTACCTTTAATGTCTTTAATGCAAGTAGCGAGTAAACGTGGTGAAAGAAAAGAAATTACCAAGCAACAAAGCAGTTGAACTCAGTTCATTATCTGTGTTGCTTCTTCTCTTAACCTTGTGACACTGAGTCAGTCTTGACCTTCAACATTAACAATTTTATTACAATCAGAAACATGAATCGTTAGTTTAGGTCTGGACTCTTGAACGTTCCCCAGGAGGAGGCGCTGTGACAGAGCATCTCCCTGACCTTCCTCCCTCCTCTCCCTCTCTCTCCTGCAGTATTGACTTGCAGATGCAGCTCAGCAGAATATCAATCTTGTTCCTCGGGGGGGAGGCAGACCTAAGGAGTCAGCCGTGTGTTCACTGTTGAACTTTTGTGTTCTGCACAGAAGCCAGAGGTCTCCGGTGTCAGAATCTGCCTTCTCCTAGAAATAGTAACGAAGTTTTTAGATTCTGCTGCCTGAGAAACGAGCAGCAGATCACACTTCTCACACTCTGCTCATGCTTACAGCCTCTCTGCAGGAGAGCTGAGCACATTTCCTCATTCAGCCCAGATTCTCTTCAGTAATTTTGCTTCTGTGTTTCTTCTCACAGCTGGACATTTTATGCAACGAGGAGATCTTAGGAAAAGACCACACTTTGAAATTTGTTGTTGTGACGAGATGGAGATTTAAGGTAATGGTTGAGGTTTCATCTGCTTCACGGTGAAAAGCAACAGCATCCTCAACACCAGTGATTTTAAATGCTGCCACCCACACATCGGGTGTTAAAGTCAGGGAAAAGTGTTTTTAATCAGGTGTTAAACAAACCAACTCAAATCTGTAATTTTGTAATAACAGTAACTGCCTGAATTCATTGAAGCCCTTTCTCTCGTCCGAATCTCATTATTAAAGCAGCAATCCGGAGTTTTCCCCCTTTCAGGAATTATGTAAGAATATCTAGAAATCTATAAAAGTGACAGCCTGACCCAGTATTGTGATGTAATGAACGTGTTTTAGCTGGGTTGGTCGGCTAGAGGTGCACGTTTATGAACGTTAGGAGTGGCTTCCTGCCATCATCAAGGAAGCAGGGAAAGATGCTTACGGTGTGATACAGGTTTTCTACCTCTAGATGAAAAAACTCCGGATTTCTGCTTTAAACTCATGAATGTTTTGTATTTGTAAGCAGAATCGGTCTCCGGGACCCAAATTCAAACCAACGTGTTTGTTTCCTACAAACCTGAGAAGGAGAGCTTCTAAATGCAACTTGTTTTAATATTTTCTGTAATTGAAGGTTTGAGTTTATAAAAAACTACACGTTGAAGAGCAATCGTGTACACCCCTTCTGATTTTTTATTTTGTTTGTGATCATTTACATATTTATGGATATTACATGGTGAAAACAGGTTTTGGAGATTTACTAAAATAAGCATTTGAGTCTTAGAAAAGGTGCTTGAAATGTATTGAAGCTAATTTGCATTTGTCTAAGAAGTTAACCATTTTTGCGTTCCAAAAGTCTTACCTCAATAGTATTATTTTGTGTAATATTTATAATTAGCATTATATTTTCATCCTCATAACTCTAAATAACTTTAAAATGCAGATAGATTTTTACATTGCCTTTGTGTTGGTGTGGGAGCTACGGGGTGAACCTGTTGGCTTCCAAACTTGTGTATGTCTCACCCTGACATCTGTAATATTTTTATTTTTTATTTTTTAGAAATCCCCTCTCCTGCTTCATTACAGACCCAAGATGGACCTGCTGTAGCTACAGCGGACACAATGGTTGTTTTATTTGGATCTTTTTGCCGGCTCACAGGCCGTGAACTGTGCCGAAACTGAATACTTTTTTTAATTTATGCAAAGACGATCAACGAACACCAAGCAAACACCTGACAGTCAACAAAAGCCAGCAAATCTTCATCTAGAAGGGACCCAACCTGGCTGCCCTCCAGCACAGAAACTACTACTCCACCGTGGTTTTAGCAACTAAAACAACCATTTTTTTGTCCGCTACATCCTACATATGTGAACAAAAAAAAAAACAACTGAAAATTAAATAAAAAAATGGAGATAAAACATATATTTATACTTTTGTACAGAAGAGACATGAATTAAGACACTACTGGTGCTCTGTTTACACACAAACAAGATGTCGGGAGTCATCTGAACACGTTTTTGAGCTTCATCCTCCTCTGATGAATACAGGAGAAGAGGAATGTCTTTTTTTATATATATAAATATACATCAAATGTGTCTTTTCACAACACACTCGACATGTCCTGGGAGCACAGAAAATTTATGGAAAAGTTCTAAAACAGGCATCAATTGTCCAGATTCCTTTTTTTTTTTAATTGCATTTTGTTTAATTTGCTGTTGAATTCCAGATGATTGTCAATTTGTGAATAGGCTTTGTTTGTGTAGTAATTTATGTTCTATATACCAATATTGTACATAAAATGTCATTACAGAGAGACTGAAGAGAGACATTAGACTGTTAAAAAAACCAGAGTGGATCCCTGAAGTGCTATCTATGAGGTGGACAACGAGCGTCTGCAGATTATAAACGAGGATTTTTAAAGGCAGACTCGTATCAGTATCAAATTATATAAAAGCATCTTTATGTTGTCTGAGGAAGACACGAAACAGCTCTATCAAATCCTCTTTATGTGTTTGTGGGCGTGTTGGGAGCTTAAAGGCAGAAAGAAAAGGACGACCTCATCCTCTTCATCTCATGGAGATTTTTATTTTAGCTACAGATTTCGGACGTTTGCCTGCTTAAAGACATTTGGTCTCAGACGTTACCACACAGCCCTTAATATCCATGCTTGTGTTCTTGCAGATTTTTTAGCAGCAGCAGGAATTTTACGTACCGTAAAACAATTTGGGAGAATTTTACCACAAATTTACCAAAGCTGCAAAAACGAGGGTTTTGTACGCATCGGTCTGACTGGGATTGGTCTCATACAGAAACTAAACGTACATTTTGTTCATCAGTACAGGTCTCTTATGCTTTGTTACGTCTTTAAGGAGTTTTTCAGTCACGCCTCACTGCCAGCCAGAGGTGCAAAGCTGCACAGTGTTTCAGAGCATTCCTGGAAAATGTTCTTTTCACAAACTATCCTATTTTGATTTATTATTTTGCAGAATGAGCAGTGTTTATCAGCTTGACAAAATACAACTGTGCAAGTCTTTTTGAAAACAACGCACATTCAGGTTTTTGCATAGAAGCCGAGACTTTTTGAGCATTAAAATACTGAACTACAGAACAAAACGGCCAGATTTGGGTCGATTGGTGCTTTTAAATGTAGGTTTGATCAGAAATGAGCAGTCTTTACTCGTGACAGCAAACTGACACAACTATTTGTGTCCTGACCTGTTTAACAGCAGGAGCGTCACGTCAGATTTGTATTACCTCACTTACTCGTTTCATCTGTAATTTGATGATTTCTGCACCAAATCAGCTAACCATGTGCAGAGTTTTTGTTCATCCTGACATCTTGAAAGTTTTTGGTGAATTTATTTTTAATTTTCTATTCCAAAGTGGTGGAAAAAGCCCTCCATCACTGGCTGTGACGCCCACATCAGAGCGTCACAAAACCAGCACAACCACAACTCCTTTTGCATGCTCCAATATGGTCTTAATACTCAGCCAGCATTTATGGGCTTTTTTTTTTAATTTTTTTTTTAGTACAATAAATTTAGTACAGTCTTAAAATTGAAGATTGAGGCAAAAATGTCCTTGCTAGGTTCCTCGTTGGGGGTAAATCCTGTTAGATGAAACAACAATCATCCCAACAATTTTAGATGATTTAGAAGACAAAAAGCAAATTGACTATAAAATGAATATTTAAAATCCAACAAACGTCGTCCCAGACCAGGGAGGAGTGTTTGTGAAAATCCTTTAAAATGAAACACTGAGATTGTTTTTAGGTATTTGGTGCTTTAAGAATCACAGCTTTACAGACATTTTGTGTTTTCATCAGAAACGGAAGCGTCTGGAATGAAGCGTGTCATCTCTGCTCAAATTTTCATCCAATTCCTTGTTAAATGATCACGTCACATTGAGCCTGATCTTGATTTATTCTGTTTACTGTACATCAGCTTTTCTCTCAGCTGATGGAACAGGAAAACCCAACATGGTGCTGCTTTTGTTACCACCACAAACTCCCGCAAAGGTCCGCTACACTGAATGAACAGTTTGGTGCTGATCAAGAGGTCTGGCGTTTCATTTCCATGTTGCACACACAACTGTATTGTTTCTAAATCTTCACATGGTCTGATAAAAAAAAAAATCTGTGAAAGAAGATTGTTGTTTTGATGGTGGCAGTGTTTAAAGATGATCAGATGTTCCCCAGAACTTCAGAACTGCCTTGAATTGTTCTTTATTTGGAGAAAATCAGACAAATTTAGGAAAATTTTGACTAGAAAAGCTGCTGGAGTTGGATATCATGTGAGACTCAATAATTGAAAATAATCTGTTAAAGTGTGTGGGGTTTAAAAGAATTACATTTCCACTAAGCCCCTTTTTGCTTTTCAGGTATTAAACCTTCTGATCTGCTCGACTAATGGGATGAAAACATGGTCAGAATTCCTGTCTGATGCTTTCTATGGTGCTAATCATTCCTCATGCCAGAGCTCTTTAGGGAAGAGTCAGTGGGAGACAGAAAGGCATTGTGGGAAAATCTGCCTCCATCACCTTATTTTAACACCTTTTTGCTCCGCCCATTCTGTCTCTGGGTGTCTGTCCTGTCGGAGCCGCCTCGCTGTGCAGATAAAGGTGCCGTTTCTCCTCCGCCCTCCCGTTTTTATTGATTTGTCAGCTTCGCCCACTTGCACTGACTTGCTCAGGTTGGGAGAACCGAGGGATTTTTGAACAAGTTAGAGTCTGACAGAGCTGATGCTGTGAAAAATACAAGAAAAAGTGGTGACAAATTGGGTGTGCTAGCACCAATTTCATGGCTCAAATAGAAATCACACTTATTACGGCTCCTTTGGTGAAATTTTTGCACCTCTCAGTCAGATTAAGACTTACTTCAATCTTTAACAGAAAATAGCTTCTGCAAGCCTGTTTAAAGTCCCGCACGGCTGATTTACTTTCAGTTTCTGGGACTTTGTCTTAAAGCTCTTAGGAGATCTGCATCTTCACCTCAGATGCACTCCGAACGGATCAATGTTCTCCTTTTCTATTAGGACCATCAGTGCTGCTGCGAGCTAAGAGGCTCACAGGAGGTTTTAGATTCTGCTGCAACAGATCAGTTCAAAGGTCTCTTGTGTCACCCTGACTAGTTAAGGTGCTTTTGCTCCTCTGTGCAGATCCCAAACTCAGAAATCACCCTTTAGAAACAGAAACACTTTAAACGGCTCCTTAAACAGAAAATACTGATTTGTTTTGGCCGAGGGGCCTCCTGGCTTGCAGCTGCCTGCTCTGAATTGCTCAAATCTTCTCACACCAATAAGAGACATGAAGTTCTGATGATAGTGACTGGTTGCGTTATGAATTGTTTCACCAGTTCAGGATCTCAGTTACTTGTTTGTTAGATTGCTGAATAATGTTTTGTTGATCATGATCCAGATGTCAGATTGATAAATTGTAATTGGGTTGTCAACCTCACTGAGCCATAACATCAATCTGTCAACTCTTGTGTTCTTATTGATGCTAAAATCTGTTTTTACGTCATTTGAATCCGGCAAGACTTTTGGGCTGAATTCTCCTTTTTAACCTGCCAACCCAGGTGTTTGTCTTGTTTTAGCTTTCTGTTTTTTTTTTTTAATATAAAAAAACAAAAACTGTGCTAATCTTGACTGTGTGCTTCATGAATTTGCAGAGTGCAATATCCTTTTCTCAGATGGCTCCAGGTTTCTTTGTGCATTTTCACAGTTAGTATTTTTGTTCCTTTTCCCTTTTTGCAGCCAGTTCCTCAGGTCACTAAATGCCTTTCTGGTCCTGAAAGTGACCAGGACATCTCAGAACATACACTAATGCACCCAATAAACAAACAACTGGATTGTTTTTACTTTTTTATGTTAATTTTTTTCCTCTGCAGGGTTAAAAGGCAGGCATTTATTCAGCGTCCTTTTATACTTGCCTTCTTTTTATTATTATTATTATTTATTGAACATGTAATGAACTGATTTCCACTTAAATTTTTAATTTGATGAGTTTGGGGGTCTAAAATTGGGCTGGAATTTCTTACAAAAATACAAAAGCTTTTTGTCAAACTAAGTGTGTATTTCATCAATAAATGCCTTTAAAAGTGCTTCTGGCTCTTGATTTGGGAAATAAAAGTAATTGTTGGTGGAAAGGTTCTGCTTAAATTTTAATATTAACCTTTACGGAAACATCTCTGCTGACAGTGTCTTCTCTACATCATCACTACAGATTGGCTCTTAGGTTTGTGCCCTATTGCAAAAATCTCCATAAATCATGATGGTCTGTCTTCAGCAGACATCTTGATTGCTTGCAACAGATGTTAAATGCCAGCCAGTTTGTGGCAGCCCCTCCGGTTTCCAGCTGCTCACACTGCATCTGTAGACAGATTCAACTGGTGGTCAGATTCATTTACTGGTCAGCCTGCTTCGGATGGGTGGAGTATAAACACAATTGCATGGAAAGTATAAGAAATGCATTTATTAAGCCTTTAGAGGACAAGTGGCCATATTTTATGACTTGAACATAATTTAAGTTTTGACTTGTAGCCCTAAACAAGGAAGTTCAAAGAATTTCAAGACTGAATATGTAACAATATAATAAAAAGTTATAGTTTGTGAAAATAATACCTCCACATGACAATTAGAGGTGTGCAGAATGAAGGTACAGTATTTCCTTAAAAAGCTATATTTTAATTGAAGAACCACTTGTATGGTTGATCTTTTACATGATTTTACTCAGTTTTTACTTGACTGTGCAGCACTTGGGTGGCATGCCTCATGGGCTCTATAAATAAAGATGATGATGATGATTAGGGGTTGGGAATCGAAAACCAGTTCTTGATGAGAACAATTCCCCTTATCAATTCCAGTCGGCGCGAATGACGTCGCCGTGCACGTTGTGTAGCTTACGGAAGCAGGAAACATCGAAAAGTTTGGTTACATTTTACAAGAAATCATGACAACAGGGTAACTTGCAATAATTGCAAAGTAGATATCAAGGGAGGGAGGATTACGAATACACAAAAGGCTTTGGGCACAAAATACGCGATAACTTATTGATGTGTTTTGACCCGCTAGGACTAGTGAGTTTCAACGCAGCAGCAGCGGTGATGTTCACACGCCCTCTCTTGTTAATACTGCAAGTAACTAATTAACTAACACTGTCTATCATGTTAGCGTCATTAGCCTTATATATACACACCTCCACACTAGCAGACTCCAGCGACTAAAGACTAATCTGTGCTGAGGTTTTTCCAACTCGGCAACAGCTACAGCAACACTGCACCGAACAAAAAGATGACTTGGGAGAACAAAGGAGAACATTTGGAAAGACATTTCCAACCGATACAGGTACAACTGATTATTTATCATAAAGAAACTAACAGTGAAATTGCAGGAGCCATGCGTAGCTAGTTTTTTGCCACCTGTTTAATTACTCTGGAATTGATGAGGAATTGGATCGATAGAAAGCATTGACAATGCCATTGATATTGATAAAATTTTATCAATTCCCATCCCTAATGATGATGATGATAATTAATTAAAAAAATAATCTAACATTTATTTTGACGACACGACACTGGGATATGTTTACATCTACCAAACAGTCCACTGGACACAGCGAGGCTGGCACTGTGAAAAATGGCGGACTCGACAAGTCATGCAGCTGCTTCTGAGCCAAGAAGACATCGCTATCCTTCTCAGAAAAGTAGCGACCATAAAATACTTCAAACCAGAGTAAATTTAGGTGACGCCTATAACAGGTGACCCAAATAAAAGAATTTATGTTTGCAACAAACCTGGTATCCTGATGAGTGAAAATCGTGTTCTATCGTTGCAGCTACAACCTCCACACACTAGATGTCGCTTTGGTGTTTGTGTTCCATATTTAACCTTTAAGCTTAAACGTTTCTTCTAGGTTTGTTGTTGACAGAAAAAGAATGAATCTGATGTTCTCTGATGCCTTCTTATTAACATGTGTATGCTTTTGAATAAACACAAATGTAAATTTGCTCATGTGAAACATAGTTTCAATGCAGTCACATAAGAAATGTGAAAGGAGAGTTTGATGGGTGTCAATCATTTGCTCCACCCTCACAGCCCCACTCTCAGCTCAACCTCTTTGCCCATTTTTATACTTAGCAGAAATTATGACACAAGTTAAACAGCCAAGATTGCAGTGGTGGGAACCGCTCATTTGGCTTCAAACAAGCCCTTTGGCGCTTACACACTAGCATCAGTTCCACTCCGCCTGGACCGGGTTGGGAGTGTTCTCATGTAGGTATGCGCAACCAGACCTCTTTTCAGCCCTCTTCCCGAGGCGATCTGCCTGGAGCTGAACTGGTCCAACGCTCTCACTGCTGACTGATGGGCTGGCTAAAAACCACGTTTACCTTTAGGGGGAGCCTCTGATTAACAGAATCAGCCCGCTGGGGTTTCCCGCATTTGTGATTCTTTATCTTTCTGGATTCTGTGGAGTTAATGCGCCTCTTACTGAAGCCGTTTTTCCCTGTGCCACACACACACACACACACACACACACACACACACACACACACACACACACACAGTGCTGACAGATAAAGCAAAGCAGGATGCAAAATCAGAGTCATAGTCTCCAAAAGCAAGACACCTCAGGCCACCTTTGTTCAATAATGGAGACATTGCAGACTTTTATGCGCTCTTTTGCACCACCCATCACAGGCCAAAAACCGCCCACACTGTAAACCCCGATAAGTTCAGTCTACTTAAAAAAAACAAGGTAACCCGTTGCCTTAAATTTTTTAAGTAATGAAGAATTAGTTGAATTGATGCAGCTGCGTATGTTCAATGTACTTAAGGCCTTAATGGGATGAAATCAAAGACTTGAGTTGAATTTACAAATAACATAAGTTACATTAACTTAAGATAATTAGTTTAACCAATACCCCACCATCCATTTAGTTAACTCAACTCATCAAGATCAAGAAAGCCTTACTCAATTACTTATCAAACTACATTGTGCATTCTAACTCAACAAACTTAACTTTTATAATACATAAAAATCAAAATACAATATTCAATCCAAAGAGCCAAATAAATACATACAAAATATTTTATTAAACATTTAAATCTCAAATAACACATTTGTCCATGGAATGACAATAGAATAAAGAACTGAAGGGTACAAAAATATCTGAGGTTTAGTTGTTGAGATATTTTACTATTTATGTATTATTTATTGGTTTCCAGGGCCTGTCACTTACGTTTTTGCCCTGTTGTACATCATCCACTTCAAAAATAATCCAAACAGGAAGGGGAAGCTCAAATGCATAAGTGAGTGTGAAACCTTCAACAATCGGTACTGAGCACCAATGGAGGCTCCAGCTCTGGGAAGACACATCGTAGCTTCATCACCATC
Source organism: Nothobranchius furzeri (assembly GCF_043380555.1). Lineage (NCBI taxonomy): Eukaryota > Metazoa > Chordata > Actinopteri > Cyprinodontiformes > Nothobranchiidae > Nothobranchius > Nothobranchius furzeri. Next base: position 71,411,444 of record NC_091741.1, on the reverse strand, counting down.
GGTGTGTGAATGTGTGTGTGAATGGATGAATAATACACTGTAGTGTAAAGTGCTTTGGAGTCATCTGGCTCTTAAAGGGACTATACAAGTGATGGTCATTTATCATTGATTATAATTTACTCACATAGTTGTGACACTCCTGGGAATTGCGTTAGTGTTAGGGTTTTTAACAGCCAAACCACAAGTTCAGTAGGAAACCACCTAAAAGCATCACGTGTGTGCTGGCATCTCTACGCTGGCTCCCTTTAAGGTGCTAATTCTGGTGTATAAGGCTCTTAAGGGAACTGCTCCACCTTACTTGGCCAGCCTTTTGAACAGGCATGCTCCATCAAGGGCCCTTCGCTCGGCTGACAGGGAACTGCTAGTAGTTCCATGTTCCAGGTACAAGTCAGGGGGGGATCGTGTGTTCTTGGTGTAACGGAATGCAATGACTGTTTTTTTCCCTCCTCTGCACAAGACTAGTCTGCATGAGATATGGTCTCATGCATTCCTTCTAACCTGCTTATTTTCAGCTCAACAAAAGAATGAAGAATGAACTCTTTTCTTTTAATAAATCAAAGAACTCTGTTTTAATAAAGCTAATCCATCAAAGTGTTAGTCAATAAATAAGATGTGACAGATCTGTGAAATCAAATCACTAATTACTTTATTATAATCCTATAGAATATAAAGGTACTGTGACTTTAAGTGTTCCAACAGGACTCATTTCACGTAGTGTTAAAAGACATAACACATTACTTTCACTGATCCAACCAGAATCTGACAGATCTGACGGAGGCGTGGTTTTGATGGTGTTTGGTAATTTTTCATTCGACAATAAACCAAAACATCCGAAGTATAAAACTTTGCCACGTCAGCTCTAACGCCAGTTCAAGGCGTTCCAGAGAAAGTGACGGAGTGGCCAATCCTGATTTATACTCGTCTTCAACCAAAAAGAACCAACGAAAAGCTGAAAAATTCGTTGCTGTTCCAACTGCTGCAACAGTTCCTTTCAGAATAAAAGCTGAACCATCAAGACCCAGGCTTGAGTCTCACCAGACGCCAACAAATCGTCGTGACCCGGACGTATCCCAGGACGGGTGGTCAATTGCCGTGGCTTTTTCTACATGCTTCGGCTCCATAAGGTCAAGCTGGACCTTTACACCTCCTGATGTAGACGGGGACTTCCGCTCAGGGTATGTAGACTGGCAAATGGTGTCTCATGTGTTTATGGACCTCCTAACCAAAGCTTAACGCGACGACATCACCTTCATTTCCCATCAGAACTAATCGCTTCTTCGGATTTGCTGGTTCTGATCAACATCACACGTCATCCATTCACTGTCTCATCCACATTAGTTACACCATACATTTAGTGTTTAAAGTCAGTCTAGTTTAATTTGTTTTTAATAAATTTTTAAATTTTTAAACTTGACTCTCTCTTTTCTGTTGTCTCTGAGTGAATACGAAGCTGTTATCTAATCCCTGCATTAAAAAGTTCAAATTTTCTGGTTTAAAATAACCTCACAGATCCATAAGGTGGATTTCATATTTCCTATGGAATCCTACGCCTTATGGCTTTTTAAATAACATGTAATTTAAATCATTATACCTGCAACAAGGGTTGAGGTAGAGAAACAATCCAGGATCATCTTCCAAATTGCAAGAATCAAAAACTCCAGAAAAAAATTGACAATGTTAATTATAACATCTACTATAAATTTAAAAAAAATGGAAAGAAAGTATTAACTATTAGAGCACGCAAACACAAAAACGTATGACAGTCAGGGACTAACAGAGAAACAATAGACTGGTAGGGCTGCCATCTTGGAAAAAGAAGAAAACTGAATTCATCCTGCTACCACCGTCAGCTTTCACCTCTCCTCGTCCTTGTAGTCCTCCGGCCTGGTTTCCTCCCCGCCACAAAGATTCTACATCCACGTCACATTAAACTGTGCTAAATGGCATTATCCTTCCTGAGAGTAGTGTCTTTGACTAAAATTCTCTTTAATTTTAGTCACACTTTAGTCTTCCAATTTATTTTAGTTTCAGTCTTCTTTTAGTCGACTAAAATAAATGTATTTTTCTTCTGATGCAATCAGTTTCAACTTGTGTGAAGGAAAAGTTAACTACAGCTACTTGAAACTCTAAAGAAATATGTAAAACTTACATTTCACACTTTGGATCGATAAAACTCTGTATTTAGAATTGTTTTAATAACAATAACTATTGGAAAATACCAAAATGAAGTCTGACAGTTTGAAATTGTGCCTCGGTTCAAAGGATCTTTCATGGCGGTTAAAATGAAGAGTCGGAGTACCCGGCCCGGAGGGTTACCGGGGTCCCACCCTGGAGCCAGGCCTGGGGTTGGGGCCCGTGAGCGAGCGCCTGGTGGCCGGGCTTTCGCCCATGGGGCCCGGCCGGGCCCAGCCCGAACCGGATACATGGGCTCGTCCAACTGTGGACCCACCACCCGCAGGAGGAACATGAAGGGTCCGGTGCAATGCGAATCGGGTGGCAGACCAAGGCGGGAGCCTTGGCGGTCCAATCCCCGGACAAGAAAACTAGTTTTTGGGACATGGAACGTCACCTCGCTGGCGGGGAAGGAGCCGGAGCTTGTGGCAGAGGTTGAGCGGTACCGGCTAGATATAGTCGGACTCACCTCGACACATTGCATTGGCTCTGGAACCCGAGACCTGGAGAGGGGTTGGACACTCTACTTTGCTGGAGTTGCTCCGGGTGAGAGGCGGAGGGCTGGGGTTGGCTTTTTGTTAGCTCCGAGACTCTCTGCCTGTGTGTTGGGGTTTACCCCGGGGGACAAGAGGGTAGCTTCCTTGCGCCTTCGGGTCGGGGAACGGGTCCTGACTGTTGTTTGTGCTTATGGGCCAAATATCAGTTCAGAGTACCCACCCTTTTTGGAGTCCCTGGGACGAGTGCTAGATAGTGCTCCATCAGGGGACTCCATTGTCCTGCTGGGGGACTTCAATGCTCACGTGGGCAATGACAGCTTGACCTGGAGGGGTGTGATTGGGAGGAACGGCCCACCTAATCTGAACTCGAGCGGTGTTTTGTTATTGGACTTCTGTGCAAGCCGCAGTTTGGCCATAACGAACACCATGTTCGAACATAAGGATGCCCACCGGTACACTTGGTACCAGGGCAGCCTAGGTCACAGGTCGATGATAGATTTTGTAGTCGTATCATCTGACCTGCGGCCGTATGTTTTGGACACCCGAGTGAAGAGAGGGGCGGAGCTGTCAACTGATCACCACCTGGTGGTGAGTTGGATCAGATGGCAAGGGAACATGCCGCGTAGACCTGGCAGACCCAAACGCATAGTGAGGGTCTGCTGGGAACGCCTGGCAGAAGAACCTGTCAAGACGGTCTTCAACTCCCACCTCCGGCAGAGCTTTGACCACGTCCCGAGAGCAGTGGGGGACATTGAGTCCGAGTGGGCCTTGTTCCACTCTGCGATTGTCGAGGCGGCTGTTGCTAGCTGTGGCCGTAAGGTGGCCGGTGCCAGTCGTGGTGGCAACCCCCGTACCCGCTGGTGGACACCAGAGGTTCGGGGAGCCGTCAGGCTGAAGAAGGAGGCCTACAGGGCGTGGCTGGTCTGTGGGTCTCCGGAGGCAGCAGACAGGTACCGGACAGCCAAGCGGGGTGCAGCAGTGGCAGTTGCCGAGGCAAAATCTCGGGCGTGGGAGGAGTTTGGTGAGGCCATGGAGAAAGACTATCGATCGGCTCCAAAGAGGTTCTGGCAAACTGTCCGGCGCCTCAGGAGAGGAAGGCAGCAACTCGCTCACACTGTTTACAGTGGGGATGGGGAGCTGCTGACGTCAACTGAGGCTATAGTCGGACGGTGGAAGGAATACTTTGAGGAGCTCCTCAATCCCACCAATGCGCATTCCGAGGAGGAACCAGAGCTGGGAGGCCTGGGGATGGACTGTCCGATCTCGGGGGCAGAAGTTGCTGAGGTAGTCAAACAACTACACAGCGGCGGAGCCCCGGGGGCGGATGAGGTTCGTCCTGGGTATCTCAAGGCTATGGATGTTGTAGGGCTGTCATGGTTGACACGTCTCTACAACATTGCGTGGTCATCGGGGGCAGTTCCTAGGGAGTGGCAGACCGGGGTGGTGGTCCCCATCTTTAAGAAGGGTGACCTGAGGGTGTGTTCCAACTATAGGGGGATCACACTCCTCAGCCTCCCTGGAAAGGTCTACGCCAAGGTACTGGAGAGGAGGGTCCGATCGATAGTTGAATCTCAGATAGAGGAGGAGCAATGTGGTTTTCGTCCTGGCCGTGGAACTGTGGACCAGCTCTATACCCTTGCAAGGGTGATGGAGGGGCTATGGGAGTTTGCCCAACCAATCCACATGTGTTTTGTGGATTTGGAGAAGGCTTATGACCGTGTCCCCAGGGGCACCCTGTGGGGGACACTCCAGGAGTATGGGGTGGGTGGCTTTCTGTTAAGGGCCATTCAGTCCCTTTACCAGAGGAGCGTGAGTTTGGTCCGCATAGCCGGTAGTAAGTCGGACCTGTTCCCAGTGAGGGTTGGACTCCGCCAGGGCTGCCCTTTGTCACCGGTTCTGTTCATCACTTTTATGGACAGAATTTCTAGACGCAGCCGTGGTGTGGAGTGTGTCGAGTTTGGTGGCAGGAGAATCTCGTCTCTGCTTTTTGCGGATGATGTGGTCCTCCTAGCTTCATCCAGCTCTGACCTTCAGCTCTTGCTGGGTAGGTTCGCGGCCGAATGTGAAGCGGCTGGGATGAGGATCAGCACCTCCAAATCTGAGACCATGGTTCTCGACCGGAAAAGGGTGGCTTGCCACCTCCGGGTCGGGGGAGAGGTCCTACCTCAAGTGGAGGAGTTTAAGTATCTCGGGGTCTTGTTCACGAGTGAGGGTAGGAGGGATCGGGAGATCGACAGGCGGATTGGTTCGGCGTCTGCAGTGATGCGGACGCTGAGCCGATCTGTCGTGGGGAAGAGGGAGCTGAGCCAGAAAGCCAGGCTCTCGATTTACCGGTCGATCTACGTCCCAATCCTCACCTATGGTCATGAGCTTTGGGTAATGACCGAAAGAACGAGATCGCGGATACAAGCGGCCGAAATGAGTTTCCTCCGTAGGGTGGCCGGGCTCAGCCTTAGAGATAGGGTGAGGAGCTCGGACATTCGGGAGGGACTCGGAGTAGAACCGCTGCTCCTCCGGATCGAAAGGAGCCAGTTGAGGTGGTTTGGGCATCTGGTCAGGATGCCTCCTGGACGCCTCCCCGGGGAGGTGTTTCGGGCATGTCCTGCCGGCAGAAGGCCCCCGGGTCGACCCAGGACACGTTGGAGAGGTTACATCTCCAATCTGGTCCGGGAACGCCTTGGGGTCCTGCCGGAGGAGCTGGTGGACAAGGCCGGGGAGAGGACGGCCTGGAGCTCCCTAGTTGGGATGCTGCCCCCGCGACCCGGACCCGGATAAGCGGAGGAAGACGAGACGAGAGACAAATCTCTATAATGGGCAGGAATATTTGCAAGCATGACAGGAAATCAGAATCAGAATCAGAATCAGAAAAGGTTTATTGCCATTGTCAGTGAACAAACAATTCACAAACTAGGAACTTGCTTCTGTACTAATGTGCTACATATAACATGAATAATAAGATTAACCCTCTGGCTTCATGGCTTCATACCATCAAATAATTCATATGCATTACCAGTGGCGGCTGGTGAAAAATATTTTTGGTGGGGCTGTGCTATTTTTTATTTTTAAACAAACTTGTGCTTTCTGAGCTTTGTGCACAACTCCACTATTTCCTGGATTAAGCACAGCTCTTTTATTTCCTGTCTTACATCATTGGACAAACTGATTAATCCATGTGTGTCTGACTATTGGCACGCTGCCTTGCGGACCAAGGTTGAAAAATACTGCATTAAATTGCACATAAAATAACATGACCATAAATGGTAAATAGGTAATGCAAGAGGCAAGTAACAAAAACATGTTGTTTAATTTCAACATTTGAGTGAACACGAAAAATTATGAGCAGGTCACTGTTACAGTAATGGTAGTAAACACTACTTAGACAAAATGCCAGAAATTTACATTGTTAAATATTTCTGGAGTGTTGTGCCAAGGTCAACTTTATATAAAGATCAAGTGGATGCATTTGTGTGTGTGTGTGTGTGTGTGATACCTCATTTGTACAGAAATTTTGCCCTTCTGTCCTTCTGAGTGGCAAAGCTCTCGATTAGCTTTTTATTGAAGTCAGGAATGTTTGTGACAAGCTTTTCTTTCCATGGAGAGCATGGCAAGAGCATTCAGCCCATCCTGTGTCACGGTGTTCCTCAGGAAAGTCTTAATCCTCTTTAAAGTAGAAAAGCACCCCTCCGATTCGGCTGTGGTCATGGGTGTGGTGACAAGAATCTTCAAAAGAGTGACAGTCTCTGTGAACGTGCTTTGAAGATTGTTCTCCATGAAAAACTGGAAGAGAGTCAGTGCACCATTGCAAGCCCTGAACTCATGGTTCTCATAGATGAGGGATAACTTTGTTCAGCATGGGGTAGGCCTCTACAGCGGTCACCAGTGCTGCATCTGGGAACTGTGCTGTGTGTTGCAATAACAAGTCACTTTGTAGCAGAGTGGCACTAACGAGGTGCTTGGTAAAAGAGATTCGCTCTTTTGCATGGCTCAGGATGGTGTCACAAACCTGTCATATGATAAATAAAAAACAACAGATAAGTACATAGGAAACACTTTCATAGGAAATAATGTCATCAGTATCCTCTTACAAATGTCATATTTCCCAGTTTGTGTGACAACCAAGGATTTCTGATTCTGATTGTCTTGTTCACAGAAATGTAATGTACAGCTTACCTCTGCACAAGGCTGCTGTTGTTCTCCCTGTCCAAACGTCCTCCGTTTCTTCCGTTTCCCTCGTCGAGCTGCATGGCAATGTTAGCTCTGCCTAGCATGGCAAGCTTCACCGTGTTGTCCATGTGTGCCCGGGATGACTCGTGTTTCTTCACCTTCTCAGAAAAATGTTTCATGTCTGTAACTCCTGACCCAATCCATGCCTTATCTGTCCCAGCCGTTTTGAATAACAAACACAGAAAGCAAAATAAAGCATTAGCGTGATTGCATCCAGCAAGCCAAGCCTTCCTGGTGTACCAATTTCGGAAGAAGCCTCGTGTTTACAGTTTACCCTTCTCCTTGTCCTGCTGGCTTATCTTTACTTCGGGCTGATCTGGTTCAAGCTCTTTGACATTCAGTTTTTCAACCACTGTTCTCCTCTCGAACGGATACTGGAGAAGATACCGAACTGAATTCAGTGGCTGCTGAGATCCGGTATCCATGCTCGTTGTAGGCGCACTCTTGTCCATCACTGCATCTGCGTCACCACCAAGTAAATACCTTGATCGAGTCTAGCTCAATCCGAACACTCAGCGCCGGCGCTCCGCACACGCACACCACGCCCAGCGCGTAGGGCACCACGCCGGGGAAGGGGCACCAAACGCAAGCTTATGAAAAATAATATATATATATGATAGATAGATTTCAATTAGAAGATGTGCAAAGCAAGTTAACAGCATGTTTACAGAGAGAAAACAATACAAAAGGAAAGGAGATGGACCGTGTCCACTTTTCACTCTGTCCGGGCGTCCGGACTGGGGGTTCTTATATTGATGAAAATGTCCGGCTTTTCATCCAGCAGCAGGGATCGAATTATGGGGGAGCTGTATATCCTACACATCCGGGGAGCCGGAAAAAAGTTTTCTACCTATATTACATCATTTATGGACTCTTTTGAGCAGAGAGCACAGAGAGCGACACAGCGCTGCGTTGTTGCGCAGCGATCCAGGCTGCTGCGTCCAGCGCACGGTCCCTTCTCAAAGTGGCGCAACCAAAAAACTATAATTAACACACGATCGTTCATGTCCGCTCATGTTCTCTACTTTTTTTCTTATTTGCGCCTGAAGCGCTCTGCCACTGCGGAGCTCATCACCTGCACTGCGGTGATTTCACCTCACTGATGCAGCATCAAAACGCGCTCTCCGCTTTGCTGTCAGGAGATCCCTTTGATCTGCTCAGAAGTAACTGATGAGGTGAAAAAGTAAGAATCCAGGCTGCAGTTTTTCTGGAGAGTTTAGAGGAGATGCAGGAAGATGAGAGACAGACAGGACAGGAAAATAGTTAAATAAAAACAAGAAAACAAAACAAAGTGTTGAAAAGTAAAATGTCGGTAGATTTATCTCCACTACACGTTTTTACCTGTATAAAACAATAAGTTATACACATGTAATATTTATACATCTGATACAATTCAGATCACCTTCAAAACTCAGTCACACACCCAGGGCCGTTTCAAGACAGTTTGGGGGCCAAGGCTAAATGACCCCCCCCCCCCCCCCCCCACACACACACACACACACACACTAAACATCAATCCTACTTTTTGGAAAATAATAAGTAGTTTGTGCATACAAGAGAATTAAAGAAAATTTAAGGCGAAGCGCTTGCACATACTGTGTTATTGTGTTGTTTTTTCTGTATGTGTGTGTGTGGGGGGGTGGGGGGGGTGGGGGGGCACCACGAAGCCTTTGTGCTTAGGGCACCAAAATAGCTAGCAACAGCCCTGCGAACACCAACGAACAGCCTTGGCGGTAGCTCTATCTCCCTTTGGGCTTCCGAATCGACGACGCTGATTGGATGCATTCCCATTCCTATGCGTTTGATTTTCTTGTCAGCAATTGGCTGGCTGCTTCACTGCTGTTTGGACGATCTTTCTGTCGCCTCCACCGCTCGGCAGGGAGCTTCTCACCAATGATATAGATATATATATGATTTTTTTGTTACAAAACACGCAATTAACTTAGAATATGTGATTATTGTTAATTTTATTTATTGATTTTTTTAAAATAAAAATAAAAAACACGGGAAAACTGGGGGGCGGCACCTTATCGCCCTCTAGTGGCCAGCCGCCACTGTGCAGTACTCTAATAATGTGAGGAGGTAAACAAAAGGTAGGAATTGTCCCTGAAAAGTGTCTTTTTTCAGGTAAAGAACAGTCTGAGAGTTCTAGAAGAGCCAAAGCTCGTAATCTTAGCCATACAGCTGGATAACCGATGAACCGGTTGTGTGTGTGCTCTTCAGACAGAAACGGCTCCAGACAGAGATGTTTACTCCTCAGTATCTAGAATAATCATAAATGTGGATAGCTCCTGCTGACTGATTCTATCCGCCCATCGGAAGCTCTCCCCAATGCAGAGGTGGAAAGAGTACTAAAAAGTACTTTGATGGGTTTTTACTCAAGTACAATTACAAATATTTGCCTAAATTTTTACTCAAGTTAAAGTAAAAAGTATAGTAAAGAAAATGTACTCAAAGTAAAAGTTACTTGGATACTTTTTTGCAGTGGTGGGCAGTCAGGGCCAGCAAAGCCTTCTCTGCTGGCCTAAACGTACTCAAAAATGTAAATGTATTTTTTTTCCTTTGGTAAATATTTAAAAAAAAAAGTTCACTGGTCTATTTTCTTTATATCCTATTATACCCACTTGGCTGCGCTGCTTCCAGTGTTAAAATACCAAGGCTGGGTGTTATCCAATCAGATTTAAGCTAGCTTGTGTTTTCAGGCAGATTAAGTCTGCTTTAGGCCTTCTGAATCAATCGAGAAGCCCACTGTCCGCTGTAAGTGAACAGAGACGATCTAGTTGCGATAGCCAATCAGCTCACGAGTCAGCGTGGCCCAGGCCAGCTAGCTGGCCTCACGCAAAAGTTGACGAACGCATCCTGTGATTGGATAAGCAGTAGTTAGAACTTTTCTAGCGGCATGAAGCAAAATATCAAAACTAAACACAGAGATTTGTATCTATAGGCAGCTATCGGTGTGTTTTTGAACACATGATGGCTGAAAGAGGAGAAAAGACAGACTTGGTTGCAGATTAATTTGCCACACCATTTTCCAGACGGACCTTTCAAGAAAAAATCGATCTTGTGAGAACGGGTCGTCCGACTCCAATGCTAGCTGGCTTGTCCCAGCAGGAGAAAGGATTTGTTCGTCATTTTCAGGCAAGCAACTATGAACGGTACCCATGGCTAACAGCTTCAGAGAACCGCTGCAGGTTATTCTGCTGGGAATGCCTGTTGCTCGCATCAGATGGATTTGGTAGCATTAAAGCGCGTTAAAACGTACGCCAGAAACACGACCGGACCATCGGACAGACACGTCTTTCAGCATTAGCCTCCATGTCCATAGAAAAGGATCCACTCATGGACCTGAAGCGCACAGATAAACTGTACAGAGCCATTGAGGTTTTCCTGAGGAAAGAAAGAAGGATGGATTTTATTTTCAAATGAGCAGGAGAGGAGGAGATCCATGCTGGACATTTATGTTGGTGAGTAGAAAGTATTTTTTAATGTTTTGTCATTTCATTTTGTTAATAATAAATGGTAACGAAATAAAATGGCTAAATGAAATAATTCTATGTGTTCTGTTTCTATGCAATTTATATTGTGTATAACGTGGTGTGTGCAGCTGCGCCAACATGTTCAATTGTTTCGCGGTGCAATTTTCTCCAAAACAAATGCAAATAATGTGTTTGCTTTACTTATTTATTTTATTGTCTCATCTCTTAAACCCGTCTTTCATTTTTGAGATTTGACAGTATCCGTGGTCTTAGTTTCCTACTCTCAATTGGGAATGCGAGTTTGATTTTAAAGGCTCCGGAAATGACGTCTTGCCCAGCCACTGGTGTGTGTGTGTGTGTGTGTGTGAGGTTTCTCCAGCTGTGATGTCCTACTGATGGTATTTTAAGGTGTGTTAATTTAGATTGGACTGAATAGGAAATCACTGAAGGCCCAGGGGTGGAATGCACCGCCCGCCACCGCTTTTTTGTCACCTTAAGGATGGCTGCATCCAAGTAGTGCAAAAACACAACGTCAGCTCACAACACGCCTGTGTGCATGTGCACATGTCACAGAGTGGTAATGTTCTTATTTGTTTGCATGTTTTACTTGTTTATATTCTAATGTGCATGTTTTTATTGATGGTGTGTTTTTAGTTTGTTTGGTGCAACATTGCGTTCCATTCTGTGTTAATCACCCCAATCATCTACACCTGTGGCAGAGTGTTGCCTGGACTGCCAGTTAATGAACAGACGCAGGCAGGAGGCGAGAGCAGACAGGTTTTATTTAAAGGGAGGAATGCGTGGACCAAGGGAGAGACAGCTAGGATGGCAGACAGGAGAGCCCGCTAAGAGGCAGAGACGCACCCCGGATGGTGTCTTGAGGACACATGTGCCTGAACCCCCCCGCCGGAACAGAGGAGCACCCGGAGCGCGGTCCTGGAGGATGGACGGCGGCAAAGTGCGGAGGAGTGTGGGTGTCCCTCTCTCCACACATATGCGGCGCGTGTACAGGTGCCACTGAGTCCGGTTGGGGTCTTGGACCGAGGAGGGGGTTCACCAGCAGCACGGAGGGCAGCAGCAGCAGCGGAGGGAGATCTGAGGCCGGAGAAGCCAGGGCACAGGGCGCAACACAGCAGGCAGGCCTGCCTCCGCTTGTAAGTATCGAGCAGTGCCTGGCAGTGTTTGGAGTTGCTGTGGCTCTGTGTGTGGTCTGGTGCCGGGGACCTGTTATTGCCAGAATTTTGTGTGCCCACGGTGGCCGGGCGGAGGAGGAGTAGACCCGCCGTGAAGTTATCCTGTGGCTCAGTGAGGACAATGACGCCGGCCTTGGAGGTTCCCTGGTCGAGAGCTCAGCAGGGCCGGACTGGACCGCCTTGTCCCTTGAGGCCCTGCGCACACTTGATTGAACGCTCTTTATTTTTTTCCTTGGCGTCATTATCAGGGTTTTGTAATAAATTTCCCTTTTTAATTTGCTTTGGCTGTCGCACTGCTTGCCTTGTTTTAGAACCTTTTTAGAACCTATTTAATCTCCTTTTAATATTAGTGGCACCATGCACCTCGATCGTGTCACACACACACACACACACACACACACACACACACACACACACACACACACACACACACACACACACACACACACACAGTTTGATGGAGGGATTTCGATGCAATTATTGAGAACAGGACGTGCACTTTGATTGGATGAGATTTTTCCAGGATTGTACGTTTCTGTTAAGTTAGATATCTTTCAGCGTGATACCTGCCACCAAAGTGGTTAGCTGAACAGTGTAGCCGCTAACAATCACCAGAGGAAAACACACAGATCGCCATCTTTCTCCTTTTGGTCTGAGTTAGAGAACACACAGATTGTTTGTTGCACATGCTCAACTGAAATAGCATTCCGGTGCTCGCACAGTTCAAGTGATGTCATCACTCGAGTCACGTGACATGCCTTTGTTACACAATATACTCAACACTCAAAAGCATGTCTAGTGATTCTCTATTGTACTAAATAACAAATGAGTAATACACATACGACGTAAATTTCAATAAAGCACGTAAAAAAATAGAAGAACAGACTTAGCCTCCTGTACTTTTTCTCTATTTTGTTTTCCTTTCTTCACCTTTTCGTTTGCATCTTCAGTAAATCAAGTCTTTTCATTTCACATTATTCTCCAAACAAGTACTCTTTCAAAGTCTCAAACTTTGTTTTTGGTACTGGCTTTGTGAATACATCAGCAGCCATGTTTTCTGTAGAGCAATACTCGATGTTTATCATTCCGTTTGTATGCTGATCGTACAAAATGATATCTAATATCTATATGTTTGCTTCTGTGTCTGTGTGAGAGAATATAGATGACCCCCCCTCTCTCTCTCTCTTTAATTTAATTGACTTCATTCCATTTCACTGCTAACATTTTAGAAGTTCATTATAGCTCGACTTCTCCCTGTGGACTGTTAATGAGTAAACGATGTAGTAACGACATTTCGCCACAAGGGGGCACAACGAACACAGTGAGTACTGCTGACCCAACGGTTCAATGGTTAATTCAGTGCTGTTTGACTGTTGGAGAAGACGCTGCTCATTGCGCTCTCGGCTGTGTTAACAGGTAAAAAGGCACAAATAACACAATAACAGCAATGAAGGAGATTGGGTAGAAGTCCGGGGTAATGAGGGGAATGTTGGCCGTCTACCCCTGTATGTTTGTTTTGTAAAATGTTAGTTTTATATGGTAGCGTAGTAAGCTAACAGCTAAGCTAACTTTTACCAGTTGTACCAGGACTTAGTGATGCTGCTATAAATGTTGTGTGCTTGAAAGGAGTGAGCTGTATCTGACTTGATTTAAGGTCAAGCTGAGGATGTGAATGTTTATGTTAAGTGTTAAACAGTTCAACGATTAATTCAGTGCTGTTTGACTGTTGGAGAAGACGCTGCTCATTGTGCTCTCGTCTGTGTTAACAGCCAAAGATGGTATAAAACCCGCAACAAAACACACTGAGTATTCATTCATGTGTGCCACATCTGGATACTGGGTTTTTGGATAATGCCATTGCCCCCTGGTTTTCTCCGTATATTCTGATGGGTATCTATCCCTTTAAGTAGCTGTACAAGGTATATACTCTCTTGAGTTGTGGCAGCTAATGCCATGTACTCGGCTTCACATGTTGATAGCGCAACTGTTGGTGGTTTTCTACTTTTCCATGATACAATTGGACCCTTTTCAAATAGACTAAAACATTATGTGGCAGTGTGGGCATCCTGTCACAGTGTCCCGATTGATTATGCGCCCTGGTTAGCGTGCGTGACTCTCACCCGTGAGTCTGGGAATCCCGCCCGGGCCCTCGTTTCTCCACCTTGCCACACATATCTTGTAGTACTTCTTCTGTCGTCTTTATCAGCTGCCCAGTCAGCATCACTGTATCCTTCAAGTTTTAAGCTTTTCTCACTTTTGTTAAAATGTGATTCTTGATCAATACTACCCTTTAAGTACCATAAAACTCCGGACCCCACGTGGCTCTCAGTTAGTAGACGCCATATTGGCAGGAAAAAAAGGTAAACAAACACGGATCGTAAACATGAACGGGATCGGCTTGGATTTTACTTCGTCGGAGTTTACTTCACACTTTCAAACTGAAGAAATTGTTTTATATAGTCAGAAATTAAATAGACTAAACATCTCCGACCCTTACCGTGCCCCTGGGATACTTTTTAAAAACGCCAGAAGCTGTCGGAGCGGACTTCATACCAGACCTGGCCGGGGAACCCCTTGGGATTTCCCCGGAGGATGCTTGCCCAAGTGGCTGGGGAGAGGGAAGTCTGGGCCTCTCGACGCTACTGCCCCCCGCAACCCGACTCTGGATAAGCGGATGAAAATGGATGGACAAATAACAGATTTACACGTAAGTAGTTTAAATAGAGTGCTGTGCTCTTTGAATGTATAAACAACGCCAAGAGAAATCACTAGTCAGATTTTTTTTCCGTGAATAAAATAAATATGTCAGGCAGGAACGTCTCAGGATGTGTCTGAGATCTGTCTCGGTGAGACAGATGACAGCAATCCAAAGTGCTTTTTATGTGTGATCTGACAATTGATCAACCATTGCTTAAAAATTAAATACAGCTTAGCCGGTTAATTGCTGTGATCATAAAACACGTAAACGGCAGCACGCAGAAACACGAGGCAACGTTTTACAGGATGTTTACTTTTTGCTATGAGTAATAAGACGGAAAAAGCCACGCCAAATAAGTTTAGGAAGCCCACTAAGAATCGTAATAAAAGCATTTAAAATAAATACCATACACAGTTGAGGAAACGTTGGTTTAAGTACCTGATATGAAGTGGTCGCTGCATAAGTGAAAACCTTTAATCTCAGGGTCCCACAGCTTCATTTTAGCCCGGTCACTAGCGCGTTTTATTAAAATGATCCAACGTTTGCGGCGCTCCGAATCTTGGGGAATCCTGTAGATGGCTCATTCCTTATGTCGTCCGTGTCTGTTCTGCATCCTGGGGCACAACAGGAATCTACCATATTTCCCATTTGATTGAGTTTTCTGACAATAACAAATAGTCCAGCTGCCGGCTTCTGCATGCCAATATGGCGCCGTTTCGATTTGAACTGTTGCATGCCGGGAGAAGTGACGTCAACTCCCGGAGCTCTATTGGGGGGCAGCAGGGGCAGCAGTAGCTCAACAGGTTGAGCGGGTTGTCCAGTAATCGGAAGGTTGCAGGTTCGATCCCGGCTCCGGACAGAGAATTCTGCTGTTGTGACCTTGGGCGAGACACCTAACCCACCTTGCCTGCTGGTGGTGGTGAGAGGGACCGGTGGCGCCCGTTCTTGGCAGCCTCGCCTCTGTCAGTGCGCCCCAGGGCAGCTGTGGCTACATTGTAGCTCATCACCATCAGTGTGTGAATATGTGTGTGAATGGATGAATGATACACTGTAGTGTAAAGCGCTTTGGAGTCCTTACTCTGAGAGGCGCTATACAAGTGCAGGTCATTTATCATTAAGTACCGTATTTTCCGGACTATAAGTCACACTTTTTTTCATAGTCTGGCTGGTCCTGCGACTTATATACCAAAGTGACTTATATGCCAAATTATGAATACCCCGCTGCTGCCGGCCGGCTCCGGCCCAGGAATGAGCTCCCGTTCCCGCTGGGAGGGTTTGAAATAGGGATGAGCGAGTACACCACTATCTGTATCTGTATCTGTTCAACCAACTAAATTATCTGTATCTGTACTCTTAATGGGCGTGGCATAACCTGGAAGTGGGCGTGGTTTAACCGGAAGTGGGCATGGTTTACATCAATATATTATTTTAAGTCTGAAATTGATATGGAATGATCAGAAGTTGATATGTGTATTGTTTACTTTAGGGATGAGCCGGATACTCGTCTGAGACGAGTATCCGGTACGGATAAAGCATTTTTGACGAATACGAGCATGAAACGAGTAAACCTCGTTAATATCTGTAATCGTGCTGAAGGAAAATCCTCATTGGGTAACTGACTGTCTTCACAGTCTGTGATTGGCCAGTCACATAGAGCGCCCGCCCCTCCCTACACACAAAACTCTCTAGCCGGCCGGGAGCACAGTCCGTCCGGCTCATCCACGCACACACACAGACCGTAACGGATGTCGCTGTGATTGCTTCACTGTTGCTCACTTTTCTTCAGTTTTCCCTAGGTTTTCTTCAGCTCGCCTCTTTTTCCATTGAATATTTAAAGTTACTTTTTTCATAACTTACATGGTGCATTTGACAAGACAGAGCTGACGTGCTGCATCAGTCACTCACTACCTCCGCTCCGGTCGGGTTTTTTAAAAATTTTTTTTAACTCCATCTCTCTCCCTCTCACCCTCTCTTATCTCTCTCAGACACACACCTTAACCAACATTGTTTTGTTCAACTTTGTGTGGGGCAAAATGCCAAGAACGTTAAGAAAAAAATCAGTTTAATCAAATTAAAATAAAAAAAATATTCATAAAGTTGTGTTTGGTTCTAGCATTTCATATTTCTTAGGTCCTACTGCATGAGTTCAGATGTATTAATCCATGCACTTAAATATTAATGTTCTAATTTTATTGAAACACTTGTTCTGAAAGAGTTCCTTTACTATTATGATCAAAAATATTTAATCTCAATTCTGAGGCTGCTCTGTAAATAGTTTTCAAACAAACAATACACATAGCAACTTCTGATCATTCCATACCAATTTCAGACTTAAAATAATATATTGATGTAAACCACACCCACTTCTGGTTAAACCATGCCCACTTCCGGGTTATGCCACGCCCATTCAGAGTACAGATACAGATAATTTAGTTTGTTGAACAGATACAGATACAGATAGTGGTGTACTCGCTCATCCCTACTGGCAACCCACAAAGTATTTGTGGAATTGCAGCTTTTACACTTTTAACATTAATATAATTCATAAGCAAGCCAGGGACTGACCGTGATGGACCTCAAGTGACAAATGTGATGTGCATATACTATCCATTCAGTATTGATAATCTTATATTTCACTATGGTGGACGTGCATTTCTGTTCACCATAGTGAAATGCTAGATATTAATGATATTGTTCCTACGTAGGACTAGGTGTGTTAAAATTACATTATTTATATGTAATGATGAGCTTCTCCATTATAAGATATGTATCTGTTTCCCAGATATGAGAGTAGCACCTGGTCCTGGTGACCCAGGGGTGAGTGTGCCATGGCCGTGTTTGTGTTCAAAGCTTGTTTGTAGATTTGCTGTAACAGCTTTGAAAGAGAAATATAATTTCTAAAATCAAAACAACAAAAAATTGCACAATTTTTAAAGGTTTATTAAAGCGATGCTAAAGAGTTAACGCTTTTAGCTATAGCTTTAAAACTGGTTTCAGTGATTTTTCACAAAATCTTTAGCAGCTTCACATTGGACAGCACTCTGTATCCCTCTGCTGACCAGAAACTACGCTTAACGGTTTTCTATGTAAAATTTGAATACATTGTATGTATTTATGTAAAATACATAAATAAGCCCTTGAAAGTGAAAGCTGACCTGTTCTCTAGCGCCACCATCAGGCCAAACAGAAATCATCACACCAAAGTTAAAATAAATGTAACTTGAAAAGTTTTGATACAAATCTTCTCATATTTTCTAACAACATTGATGATCACAAGATTATGAACCTTAATGGGTTTTGGTGGTGATATGACCTTTCCTGCAGTGCCAATGTCAGGTCAAACTTTAGAGTTAGTGTATCTTACAAATATTTCATCCAGATCTTTACTAATTTAGGGTGCACATTCATGATTCTCACAGAATGAACCATAATGATTGATGTTGGCGACCCCCCTTTTCCCTCTTGTAAACATATTTATTTATTTTCATCTGTTTTTTGTCACATAGTTAGAAAGTCAAACTCTCCCCTCCTCTTTTTTATCCGGGCTTGGGACCGGCAGTGGCAGAGTTAGAGAGTTTTTTTTTTTTGCTTTTATTTTAGTTTATGATTTATTTATGTATTTATTTTTTTATTTTTTTGCTTTTTATATTTTGTTTTTGTTTTTTGTGTGTTGGGGGATTACATGTTTGAAAGTTCACCCATCTCTGAAACAGAAAATCATAATGAGAACATCAGGCAGAACATGGAACAGTCTCTATCCCCACAGTCAAACTTTTAGTTTGCACTACTGTACACAGGATGTGCCTTCGGCTCAGTTTCTCCCCATTCCAGTGTTTGTTTATCTCTCTCCACATCATGAATGCATTGTATGCACTCACATCAATGATGTGGAAGAAGATGACAAGGGGCCAACGGGCAGTCATGCGTCGACAACCAACACATTCTCACTCCCAGTGCGCCAAAAACAAACGCTTGGTCAGCCACCCTCCACGTCAGACCCCTGACGTCAAAAGTACCCTTTTTCATTACTTATGTGCGAATAGGGGTTTTTCCCTTTTCTGACTGCAGATCCCAGTGCAGTGTTACACTGACGCGATAGGATGTCTGCTGATGCGGCACCGAACCAGCTCATTTAACCGCACCTAAACCTTATTGTTTCACTATTTACAACCTCACCCTCATCCTAACCTTAACCCTCTTGCTACCTGAAACGTTACTCTCAATGTGATCAAGCATTTGTTTCCCATGCATTCTGACTGTCAATTTTCGTATTTGCTGCCCAAGGGGAACATTAGAACATACCATCTGGTGAGGGGGAGGTTACAAATACCCTGTAGTTTTAACCTCCACCATGGTAGTTGAAACCTCCCCCTCGCGTTGGCTCGGTCCAAACTCGACCAATGACGAGGCGGCTCCCACCGTTCACTTCATAGAGCCGGCCTTTAGAGCGACCGACACATCACTAACGTGTTCGCTAGCAAGATGGTTAAGGTTAGGATAGGGGTGAGGGGAAGGTTAAATAAGAGGATAAGGTTAGGGTGAGGCACAATGAGCTTGTTTGGTGCCCTGGCTGCGGACATCCCATCGCGTCAGTTTTATGCTGCATTGGGATCTGCAGTCAGAAAAGGGAAAAACCCCTTTTCGCACATAAGTAAAAAAAAAAGGGCACTTTTGGCGTCAAGGGTCTGAGGCGGAGGGTGGCTGACCAAGCGTTTGTTTTTGACGCGCTGGGAGTGAGAATGTGTTGCGACAACTGTATGTGGCTGTGATCTTGGGGGGTGTGGGGGTTGGGGTCTTGTTTATTTATCTAAACAGGGTCTTTGGGGAGGCAGTGGCTGGTTTAACTTCTCAGATTCATCCTGGACAGTGCTACCCACTGCCACCAGGAGATGCGATGTCTTCTAATTAGCCTTTTCTGATTTGTTAGCAGTGAGGTTAGTTGCTAGGTTGTTTGTTTTTGTGCTGACGGAGACATCCCGGGGTTACAAATTTCTTGAAATGCCTCCACACAGAAACTTTTTCCTGGTTTTTTGTGTCTGAGTGTGGAGCGTCTCTCTGGGACTCGAGGCTTTCTGCTAAAGAGTCGTTTTCAGCAGGAAGACTCTTGTTTCCTTTTGCAGCGTCCACATTCTGCTCACTGATCGTTTCGGTTTGCTGATCTGGGTTAAAATGTTCAGTCTTCAGTCTCAAGATCTGATTTTGACTTTCCAGATTTGTAGTCAGTGACTCGAGTTCAGAGACTTGTTCCTTCAGGATTCCCAACTCTTCCTCATGCTGCTTTTTGCTTCTAAACAGATCTAACTGGAGGTTAACGACGACTTTACAGAGTTTCGTTTCTTTTTCCTCCATCTGTTTTAGTTTGGTCATCAGATCATCATGACCTGCACTGACCACGTCTCTGTTTTGGGCGAGCTCAGTCTCCAAACCAAGTCTGATCTTCTGCTCGTCTCTAAGCTGGTTTTCCAGGCTCTCACACAGGCCAGATGTTTCCTGGAGTTGCTGGTACAGCTGGAGTCTGAGCTTCTGTTCGTTGGTGAAACCTGTTTCCAGGTTTTCACAGATGACAGATTTATCTTGGAGTTGATGTTTGACGCTCTCCAGCTGCTCAGCCAACTCCTGGTGAGAAGCAGCGTTCTCAGCGGTCAGGTTTTCCACGACCACTCTGAGTTCTGAGTTGCTCTGAGTCAGATCTTTGATCTGCTCTTTAAGATCTGAATTCTCACAGACTATCGTCCTGTTGGAGTCCAGCTGAGCCTCGTAGCTAACTCTGAGCTGCTTCTCCATGTCCAGACTGCTGCTAAGTTCTTCACAGACGGACATTTTTTCATGGAGCAGCTGTTTAAACTTCTGCAGATCCTCACACATCTGGTCTGATTTAGTTTCTACAGCCTGAACACCTCTCAGCGTCTGACTGAGCTCCAAGTTCTTCTGTTTCAGATCGTTGATCTCCTTCTTGAGATTTCCGTTCATTGAACTCATTTGGTCTTTAGTTTTTTTGAGTTCTTCCTCACAGGTCAGGCGGAGCTCGTTTTCTTTGTTCAAACGTTTCTCTAAATCTTTGCAGATTAGATTCTTCTGTTTGAGCTGATGTTTAAAATCATTTCGCTCTTCCAGAAGTTTCATGTCTCTGTTCTTCAGATCCGTTTTAACGTTGTCCAGCATCTCAGAGAGGTCACCGTTCCTTTTCTTAAGATCTTTAATTTCTTTCTTATAGTTCTCGTTAACAGTGACTTTATGCTGGGCGTTCTTCTGCTCCTGGACACTAACGAGTCTGAACCGACGTTCTTGATCTAAATCTGTTTGCAGATTTTCGATGAAAACGTTCTTTTCTGAAAGCTGCTCCTTTAAATTCTCCAGCTTGTCAAGAAACTTCTTTTCTGCATTGATTTTCTCATCTTTTTCTCTGCTTAACATCGCTTCTAAGCCCAAATGTTTTTCCTCCAGTTTTTCAAAGTTCTCGATCAGATCGTTTCTCGAGACTCCAGAAAAACGAGACTCGTCTGTCTCACCTTTTAGATCCGAGCAGATTTCTTGTAAATCTTTATTCACGTTTTTCTGCTCCTGTAACTGCTTTTCTAAAGCCACCAGCTTTTGTTGCTGCAGAACCAAACCGTTCTCCATCTCTTTAGTTTGCTCCTTGTAAAGCGCACACTGGTTCTCTGCAGCAAGCCTCTTCTCCTTCTCCTGATTAAAACAAGTATTTCTGTTCTGCAGTTTTTCTTTCAAATGATCCACTTGTTTCAAAAGGTCACAGATGACGGATTTATCTTGGAGTTGATGTTTGACTCTCTCCTGCTGTTCAACCAACTCCTGGTGAGAAGCAGCGTTCTCAGCGGTCAGGTTTTCCACGACCAGTCTGAGTTCTGAGTTGCTCTGAGTCAGATCTTTGATCTGCTCTTTAAGATCTGAATTCTCACAGACTATCGTCTTGTTAGAGTTCAGCTGAGCCTCGTAGCTAACTCTGAGCTGTTTCTCCATGTCCAGACTGCTGCTAAGTTCTTCACAGACGGACATTTTTCCGTTCATTGAACTCATTTGGTCTTTAGTTTTTTTGAGTTCTTCCTCACAGGTCAGGCGGAGCTCGTTTTCTTTGTTCAAACGTTTCTCTAAATCTTCACAGATTAGATTCTTCTGTTTGAGCTGATGTTTAAAATCATTTCGTTCTTCCAGAAGTATCTTCTCTCTGTATTTCATATCCGTTTTAATGTTGTTCAGCAACTCAGAGAGGTCACCGGTTCTTTTCTTAAGATCTTTCATTTCCTTCTTATAGTTCTCGTTAACAGTGACTTTATGCTGGGCGTTCTTCTGCTCCTGGACACTAACGAGTCTGAACCGACGTTCTTGATCTAAATCTGTTTGCAGATTTTCGATGAAAACGTTCTTTTCTGAAAGCTGCTGCTTTAATTTCTCCAGCTTGTCAAGAAACTTCTTTTCTGCATTGACTTTCTCATCTTTTTCTCTGCTAAACATTGCTTCTAAGTCCAAATATCGTTCCTCCAGTTTTTCACACTGGTTCTCTGCAGCAAACCTCTTCTCCTTCTCCTGATTGAAACAAGTATTTATATTCTGCAGTTTTTCTTTCAAATGATCCACTTGTTTCAGAAGTTCATCAGTTTGGCTGCTTTTAAAATCAGCTAATCCCTTCTGAACCGTCTGAGGTCTTGGGACAACTGTCTGAGATTCAGAGAATTCCAGTTCAGCAGATAAATGAGTCTCATTAGGAAGAGACTCTTTCTCAGCACCAAAGACGGATGTTTGATCTGACACCTGAGACTCCATCTCTTCAGTTTTAGACAGATCTGACATTTCGTCCTCACTATCGGAACCAAAGTCGATGACTAAATCATAATCCACTTCTACTTGGTTGACCCACATGTCGTACCACAACATATTATTTCTGTTCATCACTGGAGTGAAAAAAAAGGGTTTTTTCAATCTCACTTGGATGTCCAAACACAGTGGTGCGTTCTCAGCAAGAGCTCTGACAAGACTGAAGTGGAGCTGCTGCTCGTGGGCCTTTTATAGTCTCGGAATGTTCCAAGTTCCAACCCTCCTTTATGATGTCACACAGACTCTTCTATTGTGTTTGTTATCATTATTAATATTATTGTAGTTATTATTAATAATATTAATATTATTAATAATTATTATAATATTAATAATAATATTAGTATTAATATTAATATGAATAAAACACACATTAATGAATGGAATCTTCCAAGTTCAACCCCCCCTTTATGATGTCACACAGACTCTTCTATTGTGTTTGTTATCATTATTAATATTAATGTAGTTATTATTAATAATATTAATATTATTAATAATTACTATTATATTAATAATAATATTAGTATTAATATTAATATGAATAAAACACACATTAATGAATGGAATCTTCCAAGTTCAAACCCTCCTTTATGATGTCACACAGACTCTTCTATTGTGTTTGTTATTGTTATTAATATTATTGTAGTTATTATTAATAATATTAATATTATTAATAATACTTATTATATTAATAATAATATTAGTATTAATATTAATATGAATAAAACACATATTAATGAATGGAATCTTCTGGGTTCAAACCCTCCTTTGATGTCACACACAGACTCAGCTATTGTCTGTTATTGTTATTGTAGTTATCATTAATATTATTATTAAGAATAATATAATAATTTTAGTATTAATATTATTATTAATAAAACACACATGAATTAATGGAATCTTCCGGGTTCAAACCCTCCTTTATGATGTCACACTCAGACTCAGCTATTGTGTTTGTTATTGTTATTAATATGGTTATTGTTGTAGTTATTTGGGATGAGCGAGTACGCCACTATCTGTATCTGTACTCGGAATGGGCGTGGCATAACCAAGAAGTGGGCGTGGTTTACATCAATATATTATTTTTAGTCACAACTTTATGAATATTTTTTTATTTTAATTTGATTAAACTGATTTTTTTCTTAACGTTCTTGGCATTTTGCCCCACACAAAGTTAAACAAAACAATGTTGATTAAGGTGTGTGTCTGAGAGATGTGAGAGAATAGAGATGACACCCCCCCCCCCCCCCTCTCTTTCTTTAATTTATTTGACTTCATTCCATTTTACTGCTAACATTTTAGAAGTTCATTATAGCTCGACTTCTCCCTGTGGACTGTTAATGAGTAAACGATGTAGTAACAACATTTCGCCACAAGGGGGCACAACGAACACAGTGAGTACTGCTGACCCAACGGTTCAACGGATATTTCAGTGCTGTTTGTTGGAGAAGACGCTGCTCATTGCGCTCTCGTCTGTGTTAACAGGTAAAACGGCACAAATAACACAATAACAGCAATGAAGGAGATTGGGTAGAAGTCCGGGGTAATGAGGGGAATGTTGGCCGTCTATCCCTGTATGTTTGTTTTGTAAAATGTTAGTTTTATATGGTAGCGTGAGTAAGCTAACAGCTAAGCTAACTTTTACCAGTTGTACCAGGACTTAGTGATGCTGCTATAAATGTTGTGTGCTTGAAAGGAGTGAGCTGTATCTGACTTGTTTTAAGGTCAAGCTGAGGATGTGAATGTTTATGTTAAGTGTTAAACGGTTCAACGATTAATTCAGTGCTGTTTGACTGTTGGAGAAGACGCTGCTCATTGCGCTCTCGTCTGTGTTAACAGCCAAAGATGGAATAAAACCTGCAACAAAACACACTGACTATTCATTCATGTGTGCAACAAATTTGGTGGCCCGTACGGGGATTCAGCTGTGCTTCAGGGAAGACAAAGTGAGACTTTAATACATCAGCCATGGAGTTGGAGCAACTGCAGGATAAGTTAAGTGAGACCCTTGTGCAGTTGAAAATGGACCAGCTACAGGAGGTGTGTTTGTATGCGAAAGTCTCAACTGAAAATCAGACCAAAAAACACACGCTGATCAGATTAATAAGTGAAGTTGCTGATATTGCTATTGAAACGGAAGAAGAGGATGTGGCTTGTCAATTCCTCAACAGACTGATAGCAAAAGCAAAAGAAATGAAAAAAAAAATGAGTCGATGGTGGTTGATGAGACGGCTGAAAGAGATGTTGCTGCTCTTGAAAGCCTGCAAAAACAATATGCAGCATTACAGCTAAGTTGTCAAGCTTCCACTAAGAAATTAGAAGAAGAAATGGCAAGGTTGGAAAAGAAAGTGAAAATGCAGGGGCCATATCAGCTTCCAGCACAATTTGCAAATGTCTTTGCAGCTAACACCCCTGAAGTCACTATAAGAAGAGAGTTCAAAATTAATGGCCAAATTGGAGAAAGGGGCCAGAGAGATAAACTTTCCTATTCAAATCTGATGCACCAGTTTGATATGGGATTTAAAAGAAACCACAGTGAAGAGGAGATCATTGAAGCCGTGGTTAGATCTATCAGTCCAGGCTTACTTCTTCGTGATATGCTAGAAATTAAAGCAGATCTCTCCATTGCTCACTTGCGCACTATTCTAAGAGGTCATTACAAAGAAGATAGCTCCACTGATCTGTACCATCGCCTAATAAACATTACACAAGAGAGTAGTGAGTCTCCACAAAACTTCCTGTTCCGGGCAATAGAGTTAAAAGAAAGACTTCTTGCTGCATCCAGAGAGCCTGGCTCAGAAGAGGACTATGGCCCAGAACTGATTCAGAGGAAGTTTCTGAGAGCAGTGGGAACAGGGCTCATAAGTGATAATGTGAAACACCAGCTCAAGAACTTTCTTGATGATCCCACAGTAACGGATAATGTGCTAATAGCCAAGACAAATGAGGCTGCTAGCATGGGAAAGGCAACAGAAGTTCAGGAGGAGCAGCAAAGACCTGAAAGTCAGGGAAGTACGAGCAGAAACACAACCAGTCCCAAAGACAACAGTTGGAGCTATTTGGGAAGAAGAACAGCCTTCTTCCACTGGGATTCAATTCAATTCAATTCAAGTTTATTTATATAGCGCCAAATCACGACAAGAGTCGTCTCAAGGCACTTCACATAATAAACATTCCAATTCACAGTTCATTAAGCCAATCAGAAATAATGTTTCCTATATAAGGAACCCAGCAAATTGTATCAAGTCACTGACTAGTGTCAGTGACTATACAGCAATCCTCATACTAAGCAAGCATGCAGCGACAGTGGAGAGGAAAACTCCCTTTTAACAGGAAGAAACCTCCAGAGAATCCTGGCTCAGTATAAGCAGCCATCCTCCACGACTCACTGGGGATCGAGAAGACAGAGCATACACACACACACACACACACACACACACACACACACACACACACACACACACACACACACACACACACACACACACACACACACACACACACACACACACACACACACACACACACACACACACACACACACACACACACACAAAGACAAGTAATGTGTCTATAGTTATATTGTGATGTCTTAGTAAATATTGTATTTGGTGAAAGATAAACTTTATTGTATTTATCCTAGTGGATCTATAATTAAACGGATAAACTAGTATTAGCACATCAAAAGTCAATGAAAACAAAAAGTTATCAGAAGAGAGAGAATGTATTAGTGGTTAGCAGCAGTGTGCTAGTCGATGGCCCCCTCCATGAGGCCACCACAGCTCAGCAGAACGTCATTGTAGCTTCTTCTGGGGAGAAAAACACTTACAGAGAAAATAAAGTTAACAGCTGAAATTGCACAAAATAGTACAGTTATAGAGCAGACTGTAGAAGAAGGCAGTAGAGTGTGAAAAGTGGTCAGTGTATCCTCCAGCAGTCTGACCCCGGCTTTCCACAGGAGCCGTCAACAGCACGTTACTGCAGCAGCACGTCATCGCTGCTGATAGGAACCGCTGTGGTCAACAGAACCTTTTCCACTGGAGCCGTCAGCAGCGCGAGTCGGCCGCGTCTCAGGAGCAGCATGTCGCGGCCTTTACTCACCGGTTCTATTTTCTACGCGTGACGCCTCTGAAACGGGTCAAGTATGACATTTTTGGGGAAGGAAAGACAGGAAATCGGACGCGGAAATGGAGAGAAGCTCCTGAGATTTTCAGAATAAAAGAATGTACTGCCTTCCGGTTGCTTTACTTTTAAAAAAGGTTACTAACTGTGCAGCCCCGTGAGAAGTTATCGCCTAGCTAGCGGTCTCCTTTGTTTTTCAGGTCCGTATTGGCGATAATAAAACGTACAGAACATAAAACACAAACCATGTTGTAATTTTCTCCTGCTTGTTGTTGTGTTTATTGACGAAGTCACTTGTGTGACTTTGTGCTCGGTCGGTGACAGCTGCTCCCCTGCTGCTTCGCGTCTCGTGGGAAGGGCCAAGCAGCAGTTTACGCGAGCAAGACGTCCTGCTGCAGTAACGTGCTGCTGACGGCTCCTGTGGAAACCCGGGGTAAGCCTATAGAATCAGAATCAGAATCAGAAGAATTTTATTGCCAGCGCTCCTTTCAGAGCGTAGGAACTTGACTCCATGGTACAACCTGACCAAGGTTACACACACACACACATATAGAAAAGACAGATACAGGCAGACCATGGGAGCAGCCATAACGGCGCTCCTTTGTAGATGAGTAAGGGGATACATGAGGGAAGTTCAGGGAGGGGGAAACAAGGCATTAACAGGGTTACACCAGCAGGGTGTAGCCCTCCAATGCAAAAAAAAAACACCCGACATGTAAGCAACAAACGTCACAGTTCACACCATGAGACTCGGTAGGTAGGGGGGAGGGGCTGGGATCCTGGTTTCCTCAGTGGGGGGCGGCCCGTTGTGGCGCTCAACCAGCTGTCTCCGCAGGGGGAGGGAGGTCATGAGGAAGCACAGAGAGCAGTGAGTCCTTCAGCTTGATGACCTCGGTGGAGACCACAATCTGAAGGCGGGGGGGTGGGTGGATAGAGATTCACAGCATTTGTCAGCATTCCTTCCAGCGTGGGGGTTTTGCATGCAATTCCAAGGCTGCTTATGGCGTCAGATTCGATAACAGAAACTTTGTTTGGGTCAGACAGAGATTATTTTTCCTCTCTGCCTTAAGTCTGCATTGATCATTCAAGTCCTCCAGTGAAGCCAATTCAGTGATTAAACATCTCCACACCATCCGGTGACCCTTTCCGAGATGTTATCAATCCTGCGCGCTAACACCGGTAACGCAGCTAAGACATTGTCCAGCTTGCGATTCACCTCGAGCAACGTCCCAGTCTGTGAGGTATCCACACGGACGGTGCCG
Organism: Nothobranchius furzeri; assembly: GCF_043380555.1. NCBI lineage: Eukaryota > Metazoa > Chordata > Actinopteri > Cyprinodontiformes > Nothobranchiidae > Nothobranchius > Nothobranchius furzeri. Next base: position 71,383,973 of record NC_091741.1, on the reverse strand, counting down.
TCCATGGATGCGGGTCGCCCTCCAATCGCTCCCGTCATCCCAATTTTACGGAAAGCCAGATATCCTCCCACTCCAATCAGAAGAAATCCAACGATCATAAGGCCAAATATCCACAAATCTTCGACGTCCTCATTGGACAGCTGAGAGAGACAGATGACATTCCACTTTTTCCAGAAATCGAACATATATCCCGCTGCATGTGTCCCCTGAGGGCAAGCGTGAGCCCCCTCCTCCGTTCTCATAGTAGAAAAAATCTTATCAATCGCGTTGAATGACCAATTAATTAAGTCCATATTGAAAAATGCTGAAAAAGGTGATTGCAGAGGAAATGAAGAGAAGCGCTCTGTAGGCAGACGGGACAAAAAGAGCCTTGGGAAAACACAGATAAGGGAGGAAAAGGCAGAAGCGTCTGCTCCCTGTGAGCGCCGGAAGATTCTGATTCTGATTCTAACCATAGGCCCTATCAAATAAAAATGTTTTAAGCCTATTCTTAAAAGTAGACAAAGTGTCTGCCTCACGGACAAAAGCTGGGAGCTGGTTCCACAGGAGAGGAGCCTGATAACTAAAAGATCTGCCTCCCATCCTAAGTTTAGATATTCTTGGAACCACCAGTAGACCTGCAGTCTGAGAGCGAAGTGCTCAGTTAGGAACATATGGAACAATCAGATTACTGATGTATGAAGGACCTTGATTATTAAGAGCTTTATATGTGAGAAGAAGGATCTTAAAATCTATTCTGAATTTAACAGGTAGCCAATGTAGGGAAGCTAAGACAGGAGAGATATGATCTCTCTTTTTAATTCTCATCAGAACTCTAGCTGCAGCATTTTGGACAAGCTGAAGACTTTTAACTACATTCTGTGGACTTCCTGAGAGTAATGAATTACAGTAATCCAGTCTTGATGTAATAAATGCATGAACTAGTTTTTCAGCATCACTCCTGGAAAGTATGCTTCTAATCTTAGCAATATTCCGAAGGTGGAAAAAGGAAATCCGACAAACTTGTGAAACCTGGGATTTGAATGACATGTCCTGGTCAAAGATAACACCAAGGTTCCTTGCTTTGTTCTCGGAGATTAATGTAATGCCATTAAGGTCAGGCGATTGGCTAAGCAATTTCCTTTTCTGGATTTCTGGTCCAAAGATGAGAACTTCCTTCTTGTCTTGATTTAAAAGCAAAAAGTTTAGAGTCATCCAATTTTTTATGTCCTCAAGACAAGCCTGTAATCTACCCAACCGATTAGGTTCATCAGGGTTAATGGATAAATATAACTGAGTATCGTCAGCATAACAGTGGAAGTTTATCCCATGCTGTCTAATGATTTTACCAATTGGGAGCATATATATAGTAAAAAGAATTGGTCCAAGCATTGAACCTTGTGGTACTCCGCAAGTAACCCTGGAGTATGAAGAAGATTTGTCATGTACATTTACAAAATGAAATCTGTCAGACAGGTAGGATTTAAACCAGCCTAACGCTGTTCCTTTGATCCCTACAACATGTTCAAATCTTTCTAAAAGAACATTGTGATCAGCTGTGTCAAAGGCAGCACTGAGATCTAACAAGACTAGAACAGACACAAGATTCTTATCTGAGGCCATGAGAATATCATTTATAACTCTCACTAATGCAGTTTCAGTGCTGTGATACTATCTAAAACCAGACTGAAATTCCTCAAACAGAGCATTAGTGTTTAAATGCTGACATACTTGGATGGCCACTATTTTCTCCAGGACTTTGGATAAAAATGGAAGGTTAGATATTGGTGTATAATTCATTGGGTCATCTGGATCCAGAGAAGGCTTCTTAAAAACTAAAACTAAAGCAATGAAAACACAGTCATCTGCCTCTCACACAGAAACTGAGCTTCTGCATGTTATCAGAGAACTTAAAGGTGAGATACAAGACATCAGAAAACTTGTTAATGATACATGTCTGTCAAGACCAAGCAGGAAGCGTGGCTGTAAAAATTGTCAAGACAACAACAGGGGAGAGATGTGTGACCATTGTTTCAAATGTGGACAAAGTGGACACCTATCACGGGGATGCAGACTAGTTAAAAAAACATCAGAGAAGATGGATGAGGTGGGATGTCAGTGAGCAGTGTGACATCAATGCCAATACCAAGAGTTGACAAGACTAAACATGAGACAACTGGAAATAGCTACAAGTTAAGAACAGAGAGCACACAGTATTTGGAGAAAAGGATAATGGGGGAAGTTGGACCAGCCACATACCAGGTAAATGAAATGGTTGGTGTCAATCTTCTTTCCTCAACAGGAAGAGACCAGCTCCTAAATCTGATTGGAAAGAAGTGTACCATTACCTGCCTGCTGGATGGGGTGGAGACCAAGGCTCTGTGGGATACTGGATCACAAGTATGTCTTATGAGTGAAAAATGGAGAAAAAAAAATCCCCATGTTGCTATCAAAAGCCTCGCTGAAATTATTGGGCCTAGAATATTAGATGGGAGGGCAGTGAACAAGACACCAATTCCTTTTAATGGGTGGGTTGAGGTCAAGTTCAAATTGCCATCTGCTAGTCACACACATCTTGAGCTCTTGGTGCCAGTTCTGATTGCTGAAGAGGATGGGGTGGGTGAAGAACCGATCATTGGTTTTAATGTAATAGAACACCTGTTAAACATTGGTGTATACCTGCCACCCCTTATCACAAAGGCTGTCAGTGCAGCATTCTCCATTGAATGTAAAAAAGCAGAAGTACTTCTGAAAGTAATGGGAAATGCCAATGCTTTACAGAACACAGGCACGGTGAAAGCAAGTAGGGAGAACATCATTCCAGCTGGCCAGACAAAGATGGTAAAATGTGGTGCACGAGCAGGCCCACTCGCAGATCAGCAGGGAGTCCTGTTTGAACCCCTTTTACCATCACAACTCCCAGAGGGGTTAAGAGTCAAAGAAGGAATAGTGTGTCTTCAGCAGGGTCCCTGGTCCCGTCTCAAAATCCCAGTCAACAATGATACTGCCCATGACATTGTTTTACCCTCTAAAAGCATAATAGGGCAAGTCCAATTAGTTAAGACCATGTATGCCGCACAGACAGAGTCAGCCCAAATACCACAAAAAGACATGCCCACCCCCAGTTGTGAACCTGGGAATCCAACAGAATCAGAAAGGACGGGAAAAGGAGAGGAGACCCAAGGGGGAGTTGAAAATGATGGTAGCTGGGATCCACCCGTTCCCATTAGTCACCTGTCCCCAGCACAACAACTGGTGAAACGACTGCTAAGAGAGGAGTGTGCAGCGTTCTCCCAGGATGATTATGATGTTGGAACGATCCCATCACTGGAGCTCAAAATCAGACTACAGGATCTAACACCTGTCACAAGGACATATGTATCGGTCCCCAGACCCCTCCACAATGAGGTGAAAGAATATCTGGAAGACTTGTTAAACAGAGGTTGGATAACAAAGTCCAAATCCAACTATTCAAGCCCTATAGTCTGTGTACGTAAAAGGGACGGTAGCCTCAGACTGTGTTGTGGTTACAGAGAATTAAATAAGAAGTCTCTTCCCGACCGTCACCCTATTCCTCGCATTCAAGACATACTGAACAGCCTGATGGGAAGTTCCTGGTTTTCTGTTCTGGACCAGGGAAAAGCCTATCACCAAGGGTTTCTGGAAGAATCAAGCCATCCACTCACTGCATTTATTACACCCTGGGGTCGCTATGAATGGGTGAGAATACCTTTTGGATTATCATCAGCACCAGCAGAGTTCCAGAGAGCCATGGAAGAGTGTCTGGCAGGACTGCGGGATGAGGTATGTTTGCCTTACCTGGATGACAATTTAGTGCACTCCAAAACATTTGAAGACCACTTAAAGCATCTGAGAAAGGTATTGCAGTGTTACCAGAAAACAGGAGTCAAGCTGACCCCAGGAAAATGTGACAATTTTAAGAATCAAGTAAGATTCCTTGGAAAACTGGTAACAAAAGATGGTTACACGATGGATCCTGCAGACACTTATCCGGTGCAGGCTTTGAGTCAGAGAAATCCCTCCACGGTGGGAGAGCTAAGAAAATTAATGGGATTTGTTTCCTACTATCGCAGTTACATACAAAACTTCTCCCGCATTGCTAAGCCCCTTTACGATCTTCTCTCGGGAGGCCCTGAGGAAAGAGAGAAATACAAAAAGAAAAAAAAAACAGGAGGATTGAAACAAAATAAGAAGAGTGGAGGACAGTTATCCTCATCTCAACCAATCAATTGGTCAGCAAAACATCAGGAGGTGCTCTGCCAGTTATTGGATTTTCTGTTAAAACCACCGATATTGGGATATCCAGACTTCGAACAGCCCTTCATCTTACACTGTGATGCTTCACAGGAGGGACTTGGTGCTGTACTTTACCAGAGGCAGCAGGACACATTGGCTGTGATAGCATATGGATCCAGGACACTGACTGCCCCAGAGAAAAACTACCACCTTCATTCGGGGAAGCTGGAATTCCTGGCCTTGAAATGGGCCATATGTGAGAGGTTTAGGGATTACCTCTATTGTGCCCCACCATTTACAGTTTACACAGACAACAACCCTCTTACATATGTGCTTTCCACTGCTAAACTGAATGCTACCACTCATCGATGGGTCGCTGAACTAGCTGATTTCCAGTTCTCTATAAAGTACCGACCCGGCAAAGTAAATGGAGATGCAAATGGTCTTTCTCGAATGTCGCTCAGTATGGAGGAGTACATGCAGACCTGCACACAGACGTTGCAACCCGAGGTGATGAACAGTGTTATCCAGGCAGTTGCTGCTCAGTGTCAGGATTCTGCGCCCTGGCTTTGCCCAGCAGTGATTAACCATCTGATTACAGAAGAAGATAACGTGGAGAGGTTCAATAGGACACTGCTGGCTATGCTGAGAAATCTGCCAGAGATTGAAAAAGCAGATTGGAAATCTTCTCTAGCAAAAGTGGTCCACGCATACAACTGCACCCGTAGTGAAGCCACTGGTTATGCTCCCTATTTCCTCTTGTTGACCTCATGTTCGGCCTCAGCGCCGGGGACCAGAGCTCATCCCACCAAGATTATGCAGGAAAATGGAGAGTCAGAATGAGTGAAGCTTATCAACTGGCATCCAGCACAGCCAGTAAGCAGGCAATGAGAGGGAAAGCTCTTTATGACCGAAAGATACATGGAGCAGAGCTGTATCCAGGATGCAGAGTACTGGTACGCAATCTGATGAAAAAAGAGGACCAGGGAAGTTGAGAGCATTCTGGGAAGAACAGGTGTATGTTGTCAAAGAGAGGAAACATGACAGCCCAGTATATGAAATCCAACCAGAAAGCAGGAAGGGGCGAGTTACGGTTATCCACAGAAACCTACTGCTGCCGTGTGATTTTCTTTCAACTGGAGACTTAGAAATTCCCACTCAACCAAAGAAAAAAAAGAAAAAAAGAAGAGACAACAAAACGCCTGGAGACAGTTCTGAGGATGAGGGAGATTGGGAAGCGATCATCAGCCCATGTCAGCAGAATCATGACATGGAGTCCAATCATCATACTGAGAGTCCGCTAAGAGCAGAGGCACCAGAGTTCTACCCAAATGTTGGAGACATGCAAAGAAACTGGACTGAGGATGATGTTGGGACAGGATCACAACGAACTCTGGGAGGAGACGGACATGCATTACTGGATGGCAATGTCTAGTCAGGGACCGTGGAAAGCGAGGAGCTACCTTGCATTTCAAGCTCAAATGATGATGAAGATGCTGACACATCACTTCACAGGAGGTATCCTTTCAGAATAAGAAAACCTACATTAAGGTTTACTTACCATAAGTTAGGGCAGCCTGTTATGTCAAGTGAATGAGTTAAGAGAGCTTATAGAGAACATGTTTGATCAGCAATCTCAGTTCTCATGCAGTTTTGCTATTTTCCTGTCATGGGTTCAAATATTTTGCTACAGTTTTGTTTAGGATTCTGGTCAACAGGTTAGAGAATAGTGGTACTTGTGAGGTCAGTTTAAACATTTTCTTTGAGGTTGAGTATACAGGTGCTGGCCAGTAAATTAGAATATCATCAAAAGGTTGAAAATATTTCAGTAATTCCATTCAAAACGTGAAACTTGTACATTATATTCATGCAATGCACACAGACCAATGTATTTCCAATGTTCATTACATTTAAATTTGATATTCATAAGTGACAACTAATGAAAACTCCAAATTTGGTATCTCAAAAAATTAGAATATTCTGAAAAGGCTGAATATAGAAGACACCTGCTGCCACTCTAATCAGCTGATTTACTCAAAACACCTGCAAAGGCCTTTAAAAGGTCCCTCAGTCTTGTTTTGAAGGCACCACAATCATGGGGAAGACTTCTGACTTAACAGCTGTCCAAAAGACAATCATTGACACCTTGCACAAGGAGGGCAAGACACAAAAGGTGATTGCTAAAGAAGCTGGCTGTTCGCAGAGCTCTGTGTCCAAGCACATTAACAGACAGGCGAAGGGACGGAAAAAATGTGGTAGAAAAAAGTGTACAAGCTCTAGGGATAACCGCACCCTGCAGAGAATTGTGACGACAAACCCATTCAAAAATGTGGGGGAGATCCACAAAGAGTGGACTGCAGCTGGAGTCAGCGCTTCAAGAACCACCACAAGGAGACTCATGAAAGACATGGGATTCAGGTGTCGCATTCCGTGTGTCAAGCCACTCTTGAACATGAAACAGCGCAAGAAGCGTCTCGCCTGGGCCAAGGACAAAAAGGACTGGACTGATGCTGAGTGGTCCAAAGTTATGTTTTCTGATGAAAGCAAGTTCTGCATTTCCTTTGGAAATCAAGGACCCAGAGTCTGGAGGAAGAGCGGAGAAGCACAGAATCCACGTTGCATGAGGTCCAGTGTAAAGTTTCCACCGTCAGTGATGGTGTGGGGTGCCATGTCATCTGCCGGTGTTGGCCCACTCTGTTTCCTGAGGTCCAGGGTCAATGCAGCCGTCTACCAGGAAGTTTTAGAGCACTTCATGCTTCCTGCTGCTGACCAACTTTATGGGGATGCAGACTTCACCTTTCAACAGGACTTGGCACCTGCACACAGTGCCAAAACCACCAGCACCTGGTTCAAGGACCATGGTATCCCTGTCCTTGATTGGCCAGCAAACTCGCCTGACCTTAACCCCATAGAAAATCTATGGGGTATTGTGAAGCGGAGGATGCAATACGCTAGACCCAACAATGCAGAGGAGCTGAAGACGACTATCAGAGCAACCTGGGCTCTCATAACACCTGAGCAGTGCCACAGACTGATCGAGTCCATGCCACGCCGCATTACTGCAGTTATTGAGGCAAAAGGAGCCCCGACTAAGTATTGAGTGCTATACATGCACATTCTTTTCATGTTCATTCTTTTCAGTTGGCCAACATTAGAGAAACAAACATTTTTTCATTGGCCTTTAGAATATTCTAATTTTCTGAGATACCAGATTTGATGTTTTCATTGGTTGTCACCTATAAATATCAAAATTAAACGTAATAAACATCGGAAATACATTGGTCTGTGTGCATTGCATGAATATAATGTACAAGTTTCACGTTTTGAATGGAATTACTGAAATATTTTCAACCTTTTGATGATATTCTAATTTACTGGCCAGCACCTGTACTTCTATGTGAGTACCTTACTCTCAGAAGAGATTGCAGATATTGACGCTACAGGCGAATCAAGTGGTGGATAGTCATCGTGCACAATGACATCAACTGCGGAAATATGACATTAACGGGAGATATGTGTCATATTTTAAGACTGGATACAGCATGGCATCTCTTTCTACAAATGAACTCTGACTCCTGATTAGATGTACTCTGCATATACCGTAAATCCTCTAATACAGGCCCGGGCCTGTATTTGACTCAAGCTCATCAAGCTCCAGGCCTTTATTGGAAGGAGGGCCAGTATTAGAGGCAGGCCTCTATTTCTATTTGAGCAAAATGAACTAATGGTTCGTTGGAGTTTTTGACAATTAAAATTGAGCCCACATTTTCAAAGTTAAACACATTTCCTTTAACAACGGTAGTTTCTGCTTCAGCCATCTCCCCCCTCCCCCTGCGCAGCAGCCGCAAACTCACTGATGCGCCTGCAGCCTCTCAGAGTTCCTGCTGCTCTAAACATTAAAATAATTATTTCATTTTCTGTTCCTCACTTCTGATTACCTTCAATGGTGTCTGTTTGTTGCAACCACCAGGTACAAAAACTAACTTGTTTTTTTTGACTATTTTTCTGTCCTGTCTGTTTATTATCTTCCTGCATCTCCTCTCAGTCCTAAAGAAAAACTGCTACCTGGGTTCATATATATTCACCTTATGAGTTACCTTTGAACTGCAGTTCTAAAAGATCTACCGACCGCAAAAACAGCGGAGTGCTCGCTGCTTGCCGGCCGCATCAGTGATCGGTGCGTGCATCACCGGATGACAAGTTGATGCGCCCCGCTCCACAGCAAAACGCATCAGGCACAAATAAAAGACAGAAAACATCAAAGGAAATGAACCGACATGAACGATCGCGTGTTAAGTAATTTGGCAACACCTGATTGTTACTGTGGCCGTGCTCAGGAGGCAGATTACCGACCGCAAAAACAGTGGAGTGCTCGCTGCTTGCCGGCCGCATCAGTGATCAGTGCGTCACCGGATGACAAGTTGATGTGCCCCGCTCCACAGCAAAACACATCAGGCGCAAATAAAAGACAGAAAACATCAAAGGAAATGAACCGACATGAACGATCGCGTGTTAAATAATTTGGCAACACCTGATTGTTACTGTGGCCGTGCTCAGGAGGCAGATCTACAGACCGCAAAAACAGCGGAGTGCTCCGTGCTTGGCGGGCGCATCAGTGATCGGTGCGTCACCCGAGGACAAGCTGATGTGCCCTGCTCCACAGCATGCAGCAAAACACATCAGGCGCAAATAAAAGACAGAAATCTTTAAAGGAAATGAACCGACATGAACGATCGCGTGTTAAATGTGGCAACACCTGATTGTTACTGTGGCCGTGCTCAGGAGGCAGATCTACCGACCGCAAAAACAGCGGAGTGCTCCGTACTTGGCGGCCGCATCAGTGATCGGTGCGTCACCCGAGGACAAGGTGATGTGCCCCGCTCCACAGCATGCAGCAAAACACATCAGGCACAAATAAAAGACAAAAAACATTAAAGGAAATGAACCGACATGAACGATCGCGTGTCAGTGCCGACGCTCTGGCACAGCCTCCTCTTCGTCTCCGCACGGTTAAAGTTACCCTCGCGGTCTATACTGGCAAATCGAAAGTGAGACGATGACACAACCACCCCCCCATACTTGCTTGTTACCACATTCCACCCGGTCACATTAAGAGGCCGGCCTTTATTCACCTCCGCCGACTCCGACACCGGCCAAAATTGGAGACCCGGCCTTTAATTGAATACCGGCCTGTATTAGATGATTTACGGTATGTAAAGCATTTGAAGGATATGTGAACTGATTATTACACTGTGTTAGTGTTCGGTACTTGAATGTCGGGACGACATTACATTTTTGAGGGGAGAGTGTGAGAGAATAGAGATAACCCCCCTCTCTTTCTTTAATTTATTAGACTTCATTCCATTTCACTGCTAACCTTTTAGAAGTTCATTACAGCATTATTGTGATTCTCTATTGTACTAAATAACAAATGAGTAATACACATAAGACGTAAATTTCAATAAAGCGCGTAAAAAAATAGAAGAACAGACTTAGCCTCCTCTACTTTTTCTCTTTTTTGTTTTTCTTTCTTCACCTTTTCGTTTGCATCTTCAGTAAATCACGTCTTTACAGTTCACATTATTTTCCAAACAAGTACTCTTTCAAAGTCTCAAACTTTGTTTTTGGTACTGGCTTTGTGAATACATCAGCAGCCATGTTTTCTGTAGAGCAATACTCGATGTTTATCATTCCGTTTGTATGCTGATGTACAAAATGATATCTAATATCTATATGTTTGCTTCTGTGTCTGTGTGAGAGAATATAGATGACCCCCCCCCCCCCCCCCCCCTCTCTCTTTAATTGACTTCATTCCATTTCACTGCTAACATTTTAGAAGTTCATTATAGCTCGACTTCTCCCTGTGGACTTTTAATGAGTAAATGATGTAGTAACAACATTTCGCCACAAGGGGGCACAACGAACACAGTGAGTACTGCTGACCCAACGGTTCAACGGTTAATTCAGTGCTATTTGACTGTTGGAGAAGACGCTGCTCATTGCGCTCTCGTCTGTGTTAACAGGTAAAAAGGCACAAATAACACAATAACAGCAATGAAGGAGATTGGGTAGAAGTCCGGGGTAATGAGGGGAATGTTGGCCGTCTATCCCTGTATGTTTGTTTTGTAAAATGTTAGTTTTATATGGTAGCGTGAGTAAGCTAACAGCTAAGCTAACTTTTACCAGTTGTACCAGGACTTAGTGATGCTGCTATAAATGTTGTGTGCAACATGTTGTGTGTGTGTGTGTGTGTCTGTTCTTCTGTATCTGACTTGTTTTAAGGTCAAGCTGAGGATGTGAATGTTTATGTTAAGTGTTAAACAGTTCAACGGTTGCAGCCAAAGATGGAATAAAACCCGCAACAAAACACACTGAGTATTCATTCATGTGTGCAACAGAGATAAGAGAGGGTGAGAGGGAGAGAGGGAGTAAAAAAAATAAAAAACCCGACCGGAGCGGAGGTAGTGAGTGACTGATGCAGCACGTCAGCTCTGTCTTGTCAAATGCACCATGTAAGTTACGATAAAAGTACCTTTAAATATGCAACCGAAAAAGAGGCGAGCTGAAGAATACCTAGGGAAAACTGAAGAAACGTGAGCAACAGTGAAGCAATCACAGCAAGATCCGTTACGGTCTGTGTGTGTGCGTGGATGAGCCGGACGGACTGCGCTCCCGGCCGGCTAGAGAGTTTTGTGTGTAGGGAGGGGCGGGCGCTCAATGTGACTGGCCAATCACAGAGCGTGAAGACAGTCAGTTACCCAATGAGGATTTTCCTTCATCACGATTACAGATATTTACGAGGTTTACTCGTTTCATGCTCGTATTCGTCAAAAATGTTTATCTGTACCGGATACTCGTCTGAAACGAGTATCCGGCTCATCCCTACAATAAACCACACACATATAAACTTCTGATCATTCCATATCAATTTCAGACTTAAAATAATATATTGATGTAAACCACACCCACTTCTGGTTAAACCACGCCCACTTCAGGGTTATGCCACGCCCATTCCGAGTACAGATGCAGATACAGATAATTTAGTTGGTTGAACAGATACAGATACAGATAGTGGTGTACTCGCTCATCCCTATTTCAAACCCTCCCAGCGGGAACGGGAGCTCATTCCTGGGCTGGAGCCGGCCGGCAGCAGCGGGGTATTCATAATTTGGCAAATAAGTCACTTTGGTATATAAGTCGCAGGATCAGCCAGACTATGAAAAAAAGTGTGACTTATAGTCCGGAAAATACGGTACTTAATGATAAATGATAAATGACCTGCACTTGTATAGCGCCTCTCAGAGTAAGGACTCCAAAGCGCTTTACACTACAGTGTATCATTCATCCATTCACACACACATTCACACACTGATGGTGATGAGCTACAGTGTAGCCACAGCTGCCCTGGGGCGCACTGACAGAGGCGAGGCTGCCAAGAACGGGCGCCACCAGTCCCTCTCACCACCACCAGCAGGCAAGTTGTGTTAAGTGTCTCGCCCAAGGACACAACAGCAGAATTCTCTGTCCGGAGCCGGGATCGAACCTGCAACCTTCCGATTACTGGACAACCCGCTCAACCTGTTGAGCTACTGCTGCCCCTGCTGCCCCCCAATAGAGCTCCGGGAGTTGGCGTCTCTTCTCCCGGCATGCAACAGTTCAAATCGAAACGGCGCCATATTGGCATGCAGAAGCCGGCAGCTGGACTATTTGTTCTTGTCAGAAAACTCAATCAAATGGGAAATATGGTAGATTCCTGTTGTGCCCCAGGATGCAGAACAGACGCGGACGACATCAGGAATGAGCCATCTACAGGATTCCCCAAGATCCGGAGCGCCGCAAACGTTGGATCATTGTAATAAAACGCGCTAGTGACCGGGCTGAAATGAAACTGTGGGATCCCGAGAGAAAAGGTTTTCACTTATGCAGCGACCACTTCATATCAGGTACTTAAACCAACGTTTCCTCAACTGTGTATACTTATGTGTAAATCTGTTATTTGTCCATCCATCCATTTTCATCCGCTTATCCGGAGTCGGGTTACGGGGGCAGTAGCGTCGAGAGGCCCAGACTTCCCTCTCCCCAGCCACTTGGGCAAGCATCCTCCGGGGAAATCCCAAGGGGTTCCCCGGCCAAGTCCGGTAAGAAGTCCGCTCCGACAGCTTCTGGCGTTTTTAAAAAGTATCCCAGGGGCACGGTAAGGGTCGGAGATGTTTAGTCTATTTAATTTCTGACTGTATAAAATGATTTCTTCGGTTTGAAAGTGTGAAGTAAACTCCGACGAAGTAAAAGCCAAGCCGATCCCGTTCATGTTCATGTTTACGATCCGTGTTTGTTTACCTTTTTTCCTGCCAATTTGGCGCCTACTAACTGAGAGCCACGTGGGGTCCGGAGCTTTATGGTACTTAAAGGGTAGTATTGATCAAGAATTACATTTTAACAAAAGTGAGAAAAGCTTAAAACTTGAAGGATACAGTGATGCTGACTGGGCAGCTGATAAAGACGACAGAAGAAGTACTACAAGATATGTGTGGCAAGGTGGAGAAACGAGGGCCTGAGCGGGATTCCCAGACTCACGGGTGAGAGTCACGCGCACTAACCAGTCAGCCAAAGGGACATCTCCTAGGCCAAGTAGCCAGGGTGCATAATCAATCGGGACACTGTGACAGGATGCCCACACTGCCACATAATGTTTTAGTCTATTTGAAAAGGGTCCGATTGTATCATGGAAAAGTAGAAAACAACCTACATGTTGCCCAGTGTTTTACCAAGTTGTGGTGAATTCCTACACTCTTCTGTCATTTAATGCACCATGCCTAAGTCATGTGATGTTGATCACATGATCAAAGGCCTGCACTGGCTTCCTCCCTGCAGACATGTGGGGGATAGCCAAGTGACAGAGCTGTTGCAGGTCAGTACATCAAAAACCAAAGCTTTACTTATCTCAAATGCATTTGTTTGACATTCACTAAGATATTACTTGACTCAGACACCGACAACTGTGAGCTGGAGCCTTGTAGGGTCATCATGCACCATACAGAAGCTGGAATTGGTGAGTTTTAAGATGAGTGTGTTTGTTTGTGTCATATTAGCAACTAGCATGCTAGTGGGTTGCATGCTAGCAAATGCAATACCATGTATGATGAATGCTGTTTCAAACAATTGAGCATGATCCTGTTTTTAAATACCACCAATGAACTCAAAGCTAAGTTCTTGGTTGCTATTTTTGTGGAATACTAACTTTGTCCAAGCTATGTAGTATTTATCTAGCGGTATATTGGTTTGGATAAAGCTTTACTGATATTCTAAAATATTATGGGTTTGTATTGAATGTACAGTTTATGCACATTGATTTTAACACCATGTATTTATAAGAATTAATTGTGTACACAAGAAACGAAGGGAAAAAGGACACCTTATTTGCGATAAGATGTCTTACTAGTGCTGTTTGTTTAATACAGGCCAGGTGACCCTTTAAGGGTTTAAGGATGGCGAGCTAACGATTGGCCAGGGGCCAGAAGACCTCTCCTTCATCTTCCTACTGGTCTGGTAGGAAGTTGTCTCAGACAACGTTCTGTCCACCCCCAACTCCTTAATCAATTCTTGGATTCACACACCTCCCTTTTCAGTACTCTTTGACAAAGCACTTGGATAATTTTCATGGACACTCGGATCACATCCTGGACAATTAATTTGTTGTAAATCCATTGGGTCTTCAAGTCCTGCAAAGGAGTGTTAACTATTCAGGGGATCAGACCGAAGTCAGAGTGTTCCTCTAGAACGTTCACTAGAACTAGAACTTTCAAAGTGCACTTTAACTTATTTATCAGTGCTGCAGCAGTGGAACCTGTTAATTTGTGTTTATTTATTTTATTTATAATTATTCAATATATTGTCTTTGCAAACTATTTCAACATGTTGTGTATTCTTTTATTATTGACAACCAGCTCCAGCAGTTGTTCTTGAGTTCTGATAGTCAGTATACACTAGCCATACTTCATTTAACTTAATTCATTAGCGCTTCCAAAGTGTTACATACAGTTGCGCTATCAACATGTGAAGCCGAGTATATGGCATTAGCTGCCACAACTCAAGAGAGTATATACCTTGTACAGATACTTAAAGGGATAGATAATTGTAACAAACATGTACCCATCAGAATATACAGAAAACCAGGGGGCAATGGCATACAAGTACAGGAGGCTAAGTCTGTTCTTCTATTTTTTACGTGCTTTATTGAAATTTACGTCGTATGTGTATTACTCATTTGTTATTTAGTACAATAGAGAATCACTAGACATGCCTTTGAGTGTTGAGTATATTGTGTAACAAAGGCATGTCACGTGACTCGAGTGATGACATCACTTGAACTGTGCGAGCACCTGAATGCTATTTCAGCTGAGCATGTGCAACAAACAATCTGTGTGTTCTCTAACTCAGACCAAAAGGAGAAAGATGGCGATCTGTGTGTTTTCCTCTGGTGATTGTTAGCAGCTACACTGTTCAGCTAACCACTTTGGTGGCAGGTATCACGCTGAAAGATGTCTAACTTAACAGAAACGTACAATCCTGGAAAAATCTCATCCAATCAAAGTGCACGTCCTGTTCTCAATAATTGCATCGAAATCCCTCCATCAAACTGTGTGTGTGTGTGTGTGACACGATCGAGGTGCATGGTGCCACTAATATTAAAAGGAGATTAAATAGGTTCTAAAAAGGTTCTAAAACAAGGCAAGCAGTGTGACAGCCAAAGCAAATTAAAAAGGGAAATTTATTACAAAACCCTGATAATGACGCCAAGGAAAAAAATAGAGCGTTCAATCAAGTGTGCGCAGGGCTTCAAGGGACAAGGCGGTCCAGTCCGGCCCTGCTGAGCTCTCGACCAGGGAACCTCCAAGGCCGGCGTCATCGTCCTCACTGAGCCACAGGATAACTTCACGGCGGGTCTACTCCTCCGCCCGGCCACCGTGGGCACACAGAATTCTGGCAATAACAGGTCCCCGGCACCAGACCACACACCGAGCCACAGCAACTCCAAACACTGCCAGGCACTGCTCGATACTTACAAGCGGAGGCAGGCCTGTCTGCCGTGTTGCGCTCTGTGCCCTGGCTTCTCCAGCCTCAGATCTCCCTCCGCTGCTGCTGCTGCCCTCCGTGCTGCTGGTGAACCCCCTCCTCGGTCCAAGACCCCAACCGGACTCAGTGGCACCTGTACACGCGCCGCACATGTGTGGAGAGAGGGACACCCACAGTCATCCGCACTTTGCCGCCGTCCATCCTCCAGGACCGCGCTCCGGGTGCTCCTCTGTTCCGGCGGGGGGGGGGGGGGGGGGGGGTGTTCAGGCACATGTGTCCTCAAGAAACCATCCGGGGTGCGTCTCTGCCTCTTAGCGGGCTCTCCTGTCTGCCATCCTAGCTGTCTCTCCCTTGGTCCACGCATTCCTCCCTTTAAATAAAACCTGTCTGCTCTCGCCTCCTGCCTGCGCCTGTTCATTAACTGGCAGTCCAGGCAACACTCTGCCACAGGTGTAGATGATTGGGGTGATTAACACAGAATGGAACGCAATGTTGCACCAAATAAACTAAAAACACATCAATAAAAACATGCACATTAGAATATAAACAAGTAAAACATGCAAACAAATAAGAACATTACCACTCTGTGACATGTGCACATGCACACAGGCGTGTTGTGAGCTGACGTTGTGTTTTTGCACTACTTGGATGCAGCCATCCTTAAGGTGACAAAAAAGTATCCAAGTAACTTTTACTTTGAGTACATTTTCTTTACTGTACTTTTTACTTTAACTTGAGTAAAAATTTAGGCAAATATTTGTAATTGTACTTGAGTAAAAACCCATCAAAGTACTTTTTAGTACTCTTTGCACCTCTGCATTGGGTGCTTCCGATGGGCGGATAGAATCAGTCAGCAGGAGCTATCCACATTTATGATTATTCTAGATACTGAGGAGTGAACATCTCCTTTGTCTGGAGCCGTTTCTGTCTGAAGAGCACACACACAATCAGTTCATCGGTTATCCAGCTGTATGGCTAAGATTACGAGCTTGTTTAAGGTCTTTGGCTCTTCTAGAACTCTCAGACTGTTCTTTACCTGAAAAAAGACACTTTTCAGGGACAATTCCTACCTTTTGTTTACCTCCTCACATTATTAGAGTAATGCATATGAATTATTTGATGGTATGAAGCCATTTCCTGTCATGCTTGCAAATATTCCTGCCCATTATACAGATTTGTTATTTTAAAAATACTGAGAGGCACAATTTCAAACTGTCAGACTTCATTTTGGTATTTTCCAAGGCCGGAGGACTACAAGGACAAGGAGAGGTGAAAGCTGACGGTGGTAGCAGGGTGAATTGTTTTCTTCTTTTTCCAAGATGGCAGCCCTACCAGTCTTTTGTTTCTCTGGTAGTCCCTGACTGTTATACGTTTTTGTGTTTGTGTGCTCTAATAGTTAATACTTTCTTTCCATTTTTTAAAAATTTATAGTAGATGTTATAATTAACATTTTCAATTTTTTTCTGGAGTTTTTGATTCTTGCAATTTGGAAGATGATCCTGGATTGTTTCTCTACCTCAACCCTTGTTGCAGATGTAATGATTTAAATTACATGTTATTTAAAAAGCCATTAAGGCGTAGGATTCCATTGGAAATATGAAATCCACCTTATGGATCTGTGAGGTTATTTTAAACCAGAAAATTTGAACTGAAGGGATTAGATAACAGCTTCGTATTCACTCAGAGACAACAGAAGAGAGAGAGTCAAGTTAGAAAATGTATTAAAAACAAATTTAACTAGACTGACTTTAAACACTAAATGTATGGTGTAACTAATGTGGATGAGACGGTGAATGGATGACGTGTGATGTTGATCAGAACCAGCAAATCCGAAGAAGCGATTAGTTCTGATGGGAAATGAAGGTGATGTCGTCGCGTTAAGCTTTGGTTAGGAGGTCCATAACACATGAGACACCATTTGCCAGTCTACATACCCTGAGCGGAAGTCCCCGTCTACATCAGGAGGTGTAAAGGTCCAGCTTGACCTTATGGAGCCGAAGCATGTAGAAAAAGCCACGGCAATTGACCACCCGTCCTGGGATACGTCCGGGTCACGACAATTTGTTGGCGTCTGGTGAGACCCAAGCCTGGGTCTTGATGGTTCAGCTTTTATTCTGAAAGGAACTGTTGCAGCAGTTGGAACAGCAACAAAGTTTTCAGCTTTTCGTTGGTTCTTAATGGTTGAAGACGAGTATAGATCAGGATTGGCCACTCCGTCACTTTCTCTGGAACGCCTTGAACTGTCGTTAGAGCTGACGTGGCAAAGTTTTATACTTCGGATGTTCTGGTTTATTGTCGAATGAAAAATTACCAAACACCATCAAAACCACGCCTCCGTCAGATCTGTCAGATTCTGGTTGGATCAGTGAAAGTAATGTGTTATGTCTTTTAACACTACGTGAAATGAGTCCTGTTGGAACACTTAAAGTCACAGTACCTTTATATTCTATAGGATTATAATAAAGTAATTAGTGATTTGATTTCACAGATCTGTCACATCTTATTTATTGACTAACACTTTGATGGATTAGCTTTATTAAAATCGAGTTCTTTGATCAATTAAAAGAAAAGAGTTAATTCTTCATTCTTTTGTTGAGCTGAAAATAAGCAGGTTAGAAGGTATGCATGAGACCTTGAGACCATATCTCATGCAGACTAGTCTTGTGCAGAGGAGGGAAAAAACAGTCATTGCATTCCGTTACACCAAGAACACACGATCCCCCCCGACTTGTATCTAGAACATGGAACTAATAGCAGTTCCCTGTCAGCCGAGCGAAGGGCCCTTGATGGAGCATGCCTGTTCAAAAGGCTGGCCAACTAAGGTGGAGCAGTTCCCTTAAAAGCCTTATACACCAGAATTAGCACCTTAAAGGGAGCCAGCGTAGAGATGCCAGCACACACGTGATGCTTTTAGGTGGTTTCCTACTGAACTTGTGGTTTGGCTGTTAAAAACCCTAACACTAACACAATTCCCAGGAGTGTCACAACTATGTGAGTAAATTATGATCAATGATAAATGATCAGCACTTGTAAAGTGCCTTTAAGAGCCAGAGGACTCCAAAGCACTTTACACTACAGTGTATTATTCATCCAGTCACACACACATTCACACACCGATGGTGATTAAGCTACGATGTAGCCACAGCTGCCTTAGGACACACCAAGGGAGGTGAAACAAGTAAGTAAACTCACCATGATCCTGAGCAGTATAAAAGCCTTGTGTTTGTGCAGTCAGCAGGACAAATGATATTATTACTGCAGTCAGAAACAAGCTGTTAGTCTGGAAGCTGTTCTGGTTCAACAAAATCACTAAAGTACTCACAGATGTGTCTGCACAGAGCTGGAGCCTCCATTGGTGCTCAGTACCGATTGTTGAAGGTTTCACACTCACTTATGCATTTGAGCTTCCCCTTCCTGTTTGGATTATTTTTGAAGTGGATGATGTACAACAGGGCAAAAACGTAAGTGACAGGCCCTGGAAACCAATAAATAATACATAAATAGTAAAATATCTCAACAACTAAACCTCAGATATTTTTGTACCCTTCAGTTCTTTATTCTATTGTTATTCCATGGACAAATGTGTTATTTAAGATTTAAATGTTTAATAAAATATTTAGTATGTATTTATTTGGCTCTTTGGATTGAATATTATATTTTGATTTTTATGTATTATAAAGTTAAGTTTGTTGAGTTAGAATGCACAATGTAGTTTGATAAGTAATTGAGTAAGGCTTTCTTGATCTTGAGTTGAGTTGACTAAATGGATGGTGGGGCATTGGTTAAACTAATTATCTTAAGTTAATGTAACTTTTGTTATTTGTATATTCAACTTAAATCTTTAATTTCATCCCATTAAGGCCTTAAGTATATTGAACATACTCAGCTGCATCAATTCAACTAATTCTTCATTTCTTAAAAAATTTAAGGCAACGGGTTACCTTGGTTTTTTTAAGTAGACTGAACTTATCGGGGTTTACAGTGCATGTGCACATGCTTAGTCACGTCCGCATTCCAAAGACAGTATTGAACAAAGGCGTCCTGGCTGGGGCAGACGGAGTGGATTGTAGGGGAGTGGAGCCGATGCTAGTACATAAGTGGCAATAGAAAGCTATAGATGACGCCAAGGAGGGTTTTTCCATAATTTTAACAGTCAATGGTTTACCCCACTGCATCCAGAACCCGCTGCTAGCTGTGATTCTACCAAAAACATATAATAGTTTCTGGACAAAGCAACATCCACTTCACTCACATTTCTAAATAATTGAAAATGGGAGGTTACCACCACCGCAGTTTTGGCCATGTCACATGTCTCGTCATGCCCAGACAATCCAAAAATGGGAAAAGAGGTGAAGCTGAGGGTGGGGCTTTGAGGGTGGGAACAAATCATGGAACAAATGAACCAATGTAGCTACTAGCTAGCTGAGCTATCCCCAAAGCTAGACGAAACTAGGGCAGCTGACCTGCGTGACTGCCTGGGTTATTGTGGTACACAGATGATTTTCGTGTTTTCGGTGTATCCATGTTCATATGCATGACCTAGCTCAGATGTTTTTTGTGTGATTTTATTGTGCATTGTGACTTCCAGTTGATTTAACTTTTTAGCATTTTTTATCTCAGATGTATTTCATTAGTTGTTTGCTTTGCTCGTCTATTTCCCTGATTGTACAGCATTTTAGTGGATTTTATTGTGTATAAAGAGCTCTCTATATAAATCTGGATAGGATTGGATGCTGTAAGACACACCTGGACATGCATGGGCAAAAAACACAATCAGTCCCAATGGCTGATAGAAATGTTCTATTGTGAGTTTTAAAGAACATTTCGTAAAGGGATGAAAAAATAAAGTGGGAATTCAATTATTTAAGTTCAAATTTTAAAAATAAACAAATCACAGACTGAGAGGATAACGAATGTCTACATTAGAAGTCGTGATAACTTGATATTTTCCATCTTGAATCCTAAAAGGTCAGAAATGTTTTTAATTGAAGTAATGACCTGAAAAGTTCTACATTCTTGAGCTTTTAATGAGATCAGTCAATAAAAACAACAAAATACACAAAAGGATAAACCTGTTAAAGTGGCAGTAAACATTTTTTTTTCTCTCTTGGGTGTCATTGATGGTTCAGAGTAAGAAGCTGCTCCTTCAGTCAGGACTGAGTTCGTTTTGCCGTTTGTGAAGGAACAGCTCTCGGGAGACAACAGGAAGTGATGGGTTGTTTGTTTTTTCAGCACCATTAGATGGCAGTTATTTCAGTCTGTGTGGGCGGGGAGCTCAGATGTGTAAACTGAGAAGAGGAAAACCACATTACAGGCTCATTAGCTGATTCTGGCGTGGAGACCCAGGATGGAGTTCTTGGTTTTTGTTGCCACATGGGGCTGTTGTTACACAGCGGGGGCAACAGGGAACACCACTGTTCCTCAACACACTGAAAGGCTGATGTGATGCTGCAGTTTCAGACTGTTTTAGGGTTCATGTTGGATTTGTAGAGCTTGTTGTGAATTTGGTTTGTGACCATCTAAGATCTCTTTTATTCAGCATTTCTTTTTGAGACTTGAGTGGAGAATTACAAAAGAAAAACCACCAATTAACCCTCGTCTGGATCACAATTTTAAAGGGAGTGGAGTCTCCCTCTTATCCTGGAGGCTGTGTTAGCTAGAGGCTCCCAGTCAGACCTCAGAGTGATTAACACACCCTGATTAAGGAGGACCTCAGCAAACAGGACATGGGATAGGAAAACAAGGGCACCCTTCAGGAACAAGGCTCAGGTGGGAGATTATTAAAAAAAAATCCTCTCCAAGCACAAAGCCGCTGTAGGGACCCGAGACAAGAGACAATAATATAAAGAAAAAACACTCAGTGCTCCCTTTAACTAAAGCTCATACACACGTCACCCAGAAGTGAGTAAACCCCCCGACAAACTCCTACAGCGGATACTCTAAAAGAAACTAGCCTCCCAGAGACAGCACTGTGCTTAACGCTAACCACCCGACTCAAACAAGTTTACTTCCTTCCCCCTCTGGAGAAAGACGATTAGTAATAAGATAAACCAGCAAACGGTTTAATAAAAGAACTAGAAAATATTTAATAAAAGAACTGGAAAAACAGTAGCAGGCTAAGGTCTGTGAACAAAACACGCATTGTTAGTCCTATTCTAACGAAACATAAAAATGCTGTGAATGTTATAAACCAGTACCTCATCGGCCGACCGCTTGCCAATGAAAATTCCGGCTGTTCACCCCTCAGTCCTGCTCACACTTCATAAAGAGGAACCGATTAAAAATATAACCGTTAACTAAACTGAAGCAAAGCCAGGTCACTCACCACTTAGCCGCACCCACGTCCGCACCCAAAGCGAAGCATTCAGCTTTTGCGGCTAGACCCCAGCTGCCCTAATTATAGCAGCCCTCTGATTACACACCTGGCCTCCCCTGTGTCAGCGGCATGACGGGTATAACCAGAATAACTTCCAGGAACTCAGGTGACCCGGTTACATCAAGGTTCTGGAGTGGCCTAGCCAGTCTACAGACATAAATCCAATAGAACATTTTTAGAGGTAGCTGAAACTATGTTGCTCAGGAGCAGCCCCAAAACCTGATAGATCTAGAGGAGACCAGTGTGGAGGGGTGGGCCAAAACCTCTGTTGCGGTGTGTCTAAACCTGGTCAAGACCTACCGGAAACGTTAGATCTCTGTAATTGCAAACAAAGGCTTCTGTACCAGATATTAACAGATTTTCTCAGGTGTTCGAGTACTTGTGCAGCAGTGCAAAACAAATAAATCACACAATGTGATTGCTTGCAAAAAAAAAAAAGAATAAATTATATGGTGACTGTCTCAGCAGGAATGTACCTACTATATGAATTTCTAAGTGGGAGAACTTGCAAAAATGGCAGGGTGCTCAATTACTTATGTTCCTCACGGTACATCTCCATTATTTTGTTGTATGATAAAACATTTTTGTTTTACTTTGACCATGTCACCAGTGCACCAGCATTTTGCTGAGGTAATTATTAATTACCCTATGTATTATAAATAACAAATATATGTGATGTAAGATGCTGCTGGTGCACCAAACACACACAACCTAACTGTTCATGTTTGAGATTTGCATCTTAAACTGACCTTTTAAAAGCATCAGAGATTTGTTTTGTTTCAGATTGTGTGTTCATAAGCAGCTGATTGCTGGTATGTCTATTTTTTCCGCAGCACATTTATCAAATCAGAAACTTATGAAACAATCGTGATGTTCTGACAGATTATCTGATGCCTTCTACTGATGTATTTTTTGTCTCTGTTAAAACGATAAACATGTTTTTCAGTGGAGGTATAACTTTTATCGGAGCTATGTAAAGACCTCAACCACCAGGCTGAAGGTCTCTGCTCCCTCTCTACCCATCCAGCCCTCTATCTACCTAGCCACCACAGCTGCGTCGGGGCACACTGACAGAGGTGAGTCTGCTGTACACAGATGCCACCGGTCTCTCTGAACACCACCAGCAGGCAAGGTGGGTTAAGTGTCTTGCCAAAAAACATGACAGCGGCATACTGAGCAGGGCTCGTTCTTGCAACCTTCAGACTACGGGGCGAGCTCTTAAAGAGCAAGTAACGTCTAAATTAACTTTTTTTTGCTGATGAACTGTATAAATGAGTGTCTAATAGTGTTTTAAATGTGTGCATTCTTTATTTTAGCATTTTGGTGCATTTTCTTTAAAAATTAAAAATTCTGCCTAAATACCACAGTATAGCGCCACCTTCAGCTTAAAATATAGAATTTGACTCATTTTGAATCAATTTTAGCCAATGGCTAAAGAGTAAGATACTATTTAAACCAGTAGAGTACTACGTAGCAGCTCTGTGTCAAAGTTATAAAAGGATCGAGCGTCTCGGCCACGCCTTGTGGCGAGTTGGGAGTTGGATTTGCAAGCGAGCGTAGGAGGTTAGTGGTAGTTCAGCCTTAGCATATAGCGTTAGCATATCCTAGTCTTTAGCATAGCTTTTAGTGTTAAACATACTTATTTAGTGTTAGTTTGGCTGTTGGATATTGTAGTTTAGTTAGCGTTTGGCTGTTAGTGTAATTGGGAAAGTAGTTTGGGTTTAGTGCTCCATATTGTGTTAGTATGGTGAGTAGGTGTAGTGTAGTATGGTTGCAGTGGCTCTGTGGACATTTTACCCTCGATTCTGCACGTCTCCGTTTGAAGAGGGAGGCTGTGCCCACCGTGGCTCTTCCGCAATTTAGATGCAGCCCACCGACTCTGCTCCCCCACCACGGCGGGCTCCAGTCTGAGGTGAGTACGCTAAATAAACGTTTTAACATCTTCTAAAGACAATTCCCTACCTAAATGCAAAGTCTGAGAGACGTGGTTCACTTCCTTTAGCTAGTCAGTCGGCAGTTCTGCAACAGTGGCTCTAACTGACGCAGCACTAGTTGACACACAGCATTACAGTGTGAAATCCAGCTTGTGACCCGGTTCTGTAAGGAACTCCGTTCAGGAGGTCACATTTCAGGCTCTCCACATCATATGTGACTGACTTTTACATTATAACAACGATCACACACTAGGAATGTTATAAAGCGCCTTTATAGGACAGTTTCTTTTGTATATTATCTGACTTTATAAACTCCCAACAACAATGTGCTTCTATTTTTTTTTTCAGGCTAAATCTACCCAAGACACTGGCTGTCAGACTGATTTAGCTGCAAGAATGTACTTGTCCAGGCTGACGTGAAGCCTTACCCGTAGCAAAGGTGAATTATTTTTAATAATCTTCTATGTAAACATTTTATTATTACCTTCTAGTTTTAATCTGTTTTACAGATTATTGTTACCCGTGATTTTATGCTCTTTTAAACATTCATAAATGTGCTGCTTCTTTGTCTTTACATAGCCAGCCAGAATGGAGTTCACAGCCGCAGTGTGTCTTGTGACACAGGGACCATGATGGAAATTCATCTTCCAAAAAGTCCCAGAGCAGCGTCTACACCCCTGAAAAGACCAAGATGTGAGGTGTCTGCTGTTGATTCCAGCTTCCACCTCAGTGACAGTGCAAGCTCAGTGAACTGTTCAAGGTAAAAAAAAATTAAAACATTTCAGAATTTTTAAGATATTAACAATTAAATAAGTATGTGATTACATCATGACATCATGAAGGAGGCTACTGATTCTGCCCGTGACACTTGGTGGTGACGTGTGAGCTGATTCACCTGTAAAATAACTATTACATTAAATATTTTGTTTTTGCTATCAAAAGTAAGTTAACTAATAACCTGCATTATTGCAGGACACTCAGCAAAATATGGACTCTACACCATGAGGAAGGCACACGTTAATACTTATAAGAGCACATAAGGTGAGCAACACCACATATTATTGTACACTGTCCTGGATTTGTTTTCTTTCTGCATCTCATCATTAGCCTGGCTGATCACCTGATAACTCTGTCATCTGGTTATGACAGCATGAGGATGTCCTCACACACCTGTAACCTATCAGCTCATCTGGCAGAATAGAGATAGAAGAGACAACACCACATCTCCTGTTCCTGGTAAGCCTTCAGCCATCCTTCGATGACTGAGAACCTCCATCAGCTCTGTCTCTTGTCTGCCTACTATTATTATAATAAATATTGTGTTTGACAAGTTTTTTGTGCTGCCAAATATCTCATATAGATTCCAGTTTTGATATTTTCATGGATATTTAAAAATCACATTAATTATCACATTTTTGTTGCATGTTTAACTAGCTCTATTGTGATGAATTAAACTAGCACATCTCCGTTAAAAGCTCGTTTTAATTTCAAGCATGTTTAAGTATTTATGGACATGAACAAAAACAGGAAATATATAAATTGAGATTTATTTAATTAATATAACAAATAAGGGGGAAAGAGTCATTGTAAGGCACATTCTTCTGGAAGCTCCTGATCCTGACGACACCAGAGACCAGCTGCTGACACCAGAGGACCTAGAACCAAGAGAGCAGCTGTTATCAGTAAATAAATAAATCAGGGCAGTTTTAGTGGGCTGAACACATTACAGAATAATTTTCTCATGGGGTATTTTCATAACTTTCTATGCAGCAGACTGTAACTTGAGCCCAGGGCTACCGGAGAGCTGCTATCCAGCACGTTTCAGTGGATTTTCCTGCTTTAACAGGTTAGATTAGCTGTTAAGCAGCTCAGCTATTTGTTGCTGATTAAAACCAGGTGTGTTGAAGCAGATAAACCTCTAAAACATGCTGAATACTAGCTTTTTAGGGCCGTGGAGCCAAACCCTGCAGCTAATCCAATGCTATGGCTAACGGCTACTTACCATTCAGAGCTGGTTCTGTTGGGTCGGTTCCGCTAGTTTCAGGCAACTACAAGCTCAAAACAATAAGGCTCAGGTCCGCTTGTCTCCTCCAAATAGACTTGGTCCCTTTCTTCTCGAGTGTCTGGGTAAGGAGGGGGAGAAACGTCCTCCACTTCTAATAACTGCTCAGAGTGAAGGGAGCTAGCTTCATCTAGTTAGCCATCGTCTTCGTCACTGCCGTGGCTCCGCCCTCCCGGTCCTCCAGGCAACGCCTACTAATGTTGCAGTTTTTAAAATTGATACGTGGGTGGAGAAGGACTCCGAGGCTCACTTGACCTGCTCTTTAAATTCTGTACCACCGTCACTGTTGTCAAAACAAACAAGTAATGAATCACTGGACAAGAATAATCTGCTTCTTTCTTTATTTATGCTTTTAAATTTTATTTTTTTACAAAAACACAATAAGTAGTTTAATTTTTACAACCAGACTGAAAACTGAGTGATTTTGATTCATGCTGACTAAACGTGAGACCACAGATGGTGGCAACATAATGGACTGGAAGTAAAAAGGGGAAATCCTGAAGCTCAGGGTTTAACTGTCCACATCCTCCTTCTGCTAACCTCCATCACTTATCTATAGATTCAACAACCAATCATGAGGAGGGATAGTCTGATTGTCACTGAACCACTTGACAACATCTTGGTAATTAAAAAGAACTTGGCTTTGTGAAATTATGTAAACATTAAAATTTCCCCAGAGACTGATGTGGAATGTGCCTGGCTGTGCTCTCATCAAACCAACCTCGAACAAGGCAGTCATCAACCAGCACAGCATGATTTGGTCTTACATGTTTCTTCCAGACTCGTGGGGTTTCCCCCTGTGACCTCTGTTACTGGTCTGCTAACAGTCTAACTCTCCAGTCCATTATTTTGTTTAAAGCCAAAGGGGTCAGAAACAAAGTGGAACATCCGTGGACTCCCTGAGTTTCTGCACAAGCTGGTGAATGGCCTGTATTTCATATAGTGCCTTTTAGAGGCCCATAACCCCCCAAGGTGCTTTCTAACGCAATCAGTAATTCACACATTCACACCCTGATGGTGAACTACAACATAGCCACAGCTGCCCTGGGTTTGACTGACAAAGGGGAGGTTCCCGAACGCTGGCGCCACCAGTACCTCTGACCACCGTCAAATGCGGGTTAAATGGCTTGCTCAAGGACATAATGACAGCAGCATGTTGAGCGGGGCTTGAACCTGCAACCTACTGATTATGGGGAGGACATTTAGCTCCTCTGCCACCATTGCCCCACTATGACGAGTTATTCACGGTTTCAAATCAATCAAATCAAATCAAAGATACTTTATTAATCCCAGAGGGAAATTAGAATTTCAGTACACACAATTCAGAGATCAGACATACATGGATGGGCAAGTCACATGACAAGAATTGGTGACTGTGGTCATTCGCAACCAGAGTCACGCTACCTTAATAGAGATAAGAGGGTAACATGGGGAATTCATTCGGGAGGAGGGACAAAAAGGCACTTCACAGCCACCCTCCCACCAAAACACCTCAAACAGATATGTAACAGACTTCAGACAACACAACATGAGACTCCAATAGGAAAGGGGGGGGGGGCTGAGCTGGGATCCTGTTTCCCCCAGCGAGAGCAGCCATCTACGCCGCTCAGCCACTGTAGTCACAGGTTGGAGGGAGATCTTGGGAGAAGCGCAGAGCACATTGACTCCTGCAGGTGGATGATCTAGCCAGGCTGAAGTCCACCAATCCCAAGGCGGGGTGGGGTGGGGATGGGGGGGTAGGTCGGGTTTTCACAGCATCTGTCTGCATTCCTTCGTGGGGGTTTGTAGCCGCTCAAGGCTGCTAGGGCGTCAGATTCGGATAACAAGACTTTGTTTGGGTCAGGCTGTGATAATTTTTCTGTCTGCCTTCAGTCTTTAAACTGATCATTCCAGTCCTTCAGTGAAGCTAATTTGGGTTTTTAAACTGGTCCATACCATCCGGTGACCCTCTCTGAGATGACATCCATTTTGCGCACTAATACCAGTATCGCAGCAAGAACATTGTCCAGCTTACGATTCACCTCGAGTAACGTCCCAGTCTGTGAAGTCTCCACACGTACGGTGCTTTACTTGGGTGCAGGCCGCCCTCTAATCACTCCTGTCTTCCCAAATTTCCAGAAAATCAGATATCCTCCCATTCCAATCAGGAGAAATCCAGTGATCATCAGACCGAATATCCACACGTCTTCGACATCCTCAATGGACAGCTGGGAGAGGCATATGATCTTCCATTCCCTTCAGGAATCCAGCATATACCCCACCGGGTGTGTCCCCTGTGGGCATGTGGGAGCTCCGTTCTCATTGTTGAAAAAATCTTATCAATCGCGTTGAATGACCAAATCCATGGTGAAAAATAGGGGTTTTCAGAAGAAATGCAGAGAAGCGCTCTGTGGGCAGACAGGACAAAGAGCCTTGGGAAAAAAGATAAGGGAGCAAAAAGAGAAGTGTCGGTACTCCGCGAGTGCCAGGAAGAAAGGTTTTATTTTATGAATGTTTTTGGTCCTAAATAACTTGTCTAAATGGGGGCTGCATGGTGGTGCAGTTGGTATTGGCTGAATGTCTGTGTGTCCCTATGATGGACTAGAGACCTGTCCATGGCCTCTCTGGCTCTGGCCCGTGTTGACCCTACTGAGGAAAGGTTGTAAAAATGAGTGAGTGAGAGTAATGCATGCATTTTGTTGCCATTTTCTGTTGTTCCACAGGAAAAACCAAACAGTACAGGCCTCCTGCTATAGAACATAGGTTAAAGGTTATTAAAGGTCTGCAGTTGGGGAATACAGAAGACAGAAATAGCATGTAATTAAAAAAGCTGCTGGACAAAAAGCTAGGAAGAAAAAACTCATACAAACTCAGGTCCAGATGTACCAACTATATGCTGTGCTTTGTCTTTTGCACTTCATTTGCACCTACTCTATGCACCTTCTCAGCCTCCAACTGGATTCCTTTAAAGGTGTGGAACTCTGAAAAAACATTTTTTAAGTATTACTTCACTCTTGAGTTGCAGGCTGAGCATGAAAATAGTCTCCTACACCTATCTCCTGCATCATCTTCTGATAGAAATTTGATGGTGAAAATGTAGTATTAGAAAATCCTGATAGATCTGCGTCACACTGTCACTTATCATTCATGAACTCACCCATCTTGACTCACGACGGGTAAGGCTGTTGTTGGTTTAGCGTCTAGGAAACAGCTGAGATTGTCTCGATTAGTATATGCTAACCATTAGCATTACCAACTCCGTCACATGGCAGAAGCTTCTCCAGGCTTGTGTTATTTGTGGAAACAAAACATCCATGTTGCAAGTCAGTGGAAGTCACATCACTGTTATCCAATCCAGGGTGAGATGTCCAAGTGTCAGGAAATAAGACTCCAAAATCTGCTGTCTGAAGCTCAGCTCGGATGTGGTTGACTTTTATGTCCTAGAAATGGCGCACCGGTAGCCTATATTTTTCCCCTGAGGATGAATTACAAGGCATACTAGACGCCACTGCAAATGCGTTGATTAAACAAGCGTTCCACTAAAAAAATGTTCCATGATCACTCGGCTTCTTAAAACACAGCTAGCCATGACAACGCAATTATGACAATGTGTTCACTTGAAGAACAAATAAATTATGTTTTCCTGACATGCCTACCCTTTTATTGTGAAAGCAACAATGCAGTAGCAACTCCCTTCACTCAGTTTCTTTCCTAAGATGCAAATAGCTCCAGCCCTCAGCAGGCAGAATTATGGGGAGGATTTGTGAACTTTGTACATTTCTGTTACAACTGCGATAAAAGTTTTGGTTATATCAATCCTTCTAAATGCTCATAAAAATAAATATTTTAATATTAAATGTAACTTATGACATTATATTTGATTAGATTAAAGAAATAATGACTTCTATTCAATTGTTAAGCTGTGTTTTAGCCATCATGTTACCAGCAACATTTAACTATTTGTTCCCCTTCAGTTACAGATAACAAAGGTTGATAGATATATAATGTACCCGACAAAGGGATTCTTACAGGTGTTGGCTCTGGCTGTATTGTAACATATCAAAATGTATTTTTAACAATTACTTCTCATTCACACCATTTATACAAATAGAAAAGTGTAAAACATTGTTTTGAATGGATTGTTCAGCCCAGATTTCATCAGTAATAAATACATGTAAAGACAAACCTATGGAAATTTTAAAGTTAGTATTGTACAATGTAATGAAAAATCCAATTGTGGTGCTGATTACATCATACATGGATGTAGGTTTGACTTTAGAAGTAGGGGGTACACAACCGGCAGGAGGACCAAAGGGGTGGGGGTATCTTTACAGCAAGTAGCCTATACAAAACATATTTATGAAACTACAGCCTAGAGGCTTTTTTATGTAATGTCAGGAATGCAGAACTGTGAAGTACACAGGTGGCAGGAGCAGCCAATCACACATTAATCATCTACAGGTGCTGGCCAGTAAATTAGAATATCATCAAAAGGTTGAAAATATTTCAGTAATTCCATTCAAAACGTGAAACTTGTACATTATATTCATGCAATGCACACAGACCAATGTATATCCAATGTTCATTACATTTAAATTTGATATTCATAAGTGACAACTAATGAAAACTCCAAATTTGGTATCTCAAAAAATTAGAATATTCTGAAAAGGCTGAATATAGAAGACACCTGCTGCCACTCTAATCAGCTGATTTACTCAAAACACCTGCAAAGGCCTTTAAAAGGTCCCTCAGTCTTGTTTTGAAGGCACCACAATCATGGGGAAGACTTCTGACTTAACAGCTGTCCAAAAGACAATCATTGACACCTTGCACAAGGAGGGCAAGACACAAAAGGTGATTGCTAAAGAAGCTGGCTGTTCGCAGAGCTCTGTGTCCAAGCACATTAACAGACAGGCGAAGGGACGGAAAAAATGTGGTAGAAAAAAGTGTACAAGCTCTAGGGATAACCGCACCCTGCAGAGAATTGTGATGACAAACCCATTCAAAAATGTGGGGGAGATCCACAAAGAGTGGACTGCAGCTGGAGTCAGCGCTTCAAGAACCACCACGAGGAGACTCATGAAAGACATGGGATTCAGGTGTCGCATTCCGTGTGTCAAGCCACTCTTGAACAAGAAACAGCGCAAGAAGCGTCTCGCCTGGGCCAAGGACAAAAAGGACTGGACTGATGCTGAGTGGTCCAAAGTTATGTTTTCTGATGAAAGCAAGTTCTGCATTTCCTTTGGAAATCAAGGACCCAGAGTCTGGAGGAAGAGCGGAGAAGCACAGAATCCACGTTGCATGAGGTCCAGTGTAAAGTTTCCACCGTCAGTGATGGTGTGGGGTGCCATGTCATCTGCCGGTGTTGGCCCACTCTGTTTCCTGAGGTCCAGGGTCAATGCAGCCGTCTACCAGGAAGTTTTAGAGCACTTCATGCTTCCTGCTGCTGACCAACTTTATGGGGATGCAGACTTCACCTTTCAACAGGACTTGGCACCTGCACACAGTGCCAAAACCACCAGCACCTGGTTCAAGGACCATGGTATCCCTGTCCTTGATTGGCCAGCAAACTCGCCTGACCTTAACCCCATAGAAAATCTATGGGGTATTGTGAAGCGGAGGATGCAATACGCTAGACCCAACAATGCAGAGGAGCTGAAGACGACTATCAGAGCAACCTGGGCTCTCATAACACCTGAGCAGTGCCACAGACTGATCGAGTCCATGCCACGCCGCATTACTGCAGTTATTGAGGCAAAAGGAGCCCCGACTAAGTATTGAGTGCTATACATGCACATTCTTTTCATGTTCATTCTTTTCAGTTGGCCAACATTAGAGAAACAAACATTTTTTCATTGGCCTTTAGAATATTCTAATCTTCTGAGATACCAGATTTGATGTTTTCATTGGTTGTCACCTATAAATATCAAAATTAAACGTAATAAACATCGGAAATACATTGGTCTGTGTGCATTGCATGAATATAATGTACAAGTTTCACGTTTTGAATGGAATTACTGAAATATTTTCAACCTTTTGATGATATTCTAATTTACTGGCCAGCACCTGTAAAAACTCACCTTTTTATCCAGGTGTTCCCTCCCTAAATGTTAAAAAAGATGGCTTTGTTCGGGCTCACACCTTCACTTTGTTTATACTCATGATTTTATTTTCTGTTTTATCACTGCTATTGTTTTTCTGATGTTTTTATTGGTTAGAGGTATTTGCCCTGATCTTTATCATGTTGTACAGCGCTTTGTGATTTATATCTGTGAAAGGCGCTATATAAATAAACTTACTTACTTACATTAGCAAGTATCAGCAGAGCCAATAGACAAGCTAATGGATGATTCTAATGGAAACAGGCTTCAACACAAGCAATTCTTTTCTGCTTGGTCCTAGTGCTCAACCAGTGTCTATTTAGTATAGTGTAGTATTGTCTTTTGATGGCAAAAAGTACAGGGGACAAAATCTGGCTTTGGATAGTTGGGGAAGTTGGGGGAACATGTCCCCCCTGAACCCCCCAAACTATGTCCATGCATCATAAATGATTTGAGGACAAATTAAAACAAATTTTTACCAAAATGTTTCTTGTGATGAAATGTTTTCTTATGTTCCCACCAAGAACCCAATCCACCATCTTAATTCTCCACAATCCACCCCTCAGGCTGTTTCTGTTAAAACATCAATGAAAGAATCAGCTTTTCCCCTGGTTTATTGACTGTTTCAGTATTACACGTCCTGATGGATCTCTTCACTCAGCTAATCTGATTTTACATTTCTCAGCTTTACATTGATTATACTCTCAATCTTTACCTAACCAAGGATTCGGCTCAAGCATCTCAAGAGTTCTTTTCTTCTGTTTTCCAATTGTTAAAAAAACTAAATAAAGCAAATTGAGCAGTGAGTCAGAACTGAAATTGCTATCTCAAAATGTTAGAAAATGACAGCATTCATTTATGTTTCACCACAACAGCTGCAGTTTAAAGTCTTTTCAGTTTAAAATGCTGTAATATTCAATCTTCAGTTGTAATATATGTCAGATAAAGAGTATTCAAACCACTTATTTGCTGTTCTGAATCTCCATTTTTAAAAGCAGACATCTATTGTCATACTGGCTGAGATATGTACAAAATACTTAAAATCATCAGTCATTAAAATACGCACATATGTGTTTTGTAAATAAACAACCCACACCACCAATACACATATGTATGTGTACCATATTTTCCGGTCTATAAGCCGCTACTTTTTTCCCACGCTTTGAACCATGCAGCTTATAATGAGGTGCGGCTTTACTGAAGATTTTCCTTCACCTGCAGGGGGCGCTTTAACAGAAAGTGAAACAGGTGGATGTCAAAAGTGGAAATCGAAGAAAGTGCTCATTTTAATTTAGCACATGCAAGCAGCCGGCACGACAAAGATTTTTTTTTCAAATCCATACCCCCTCATCATTTTAACTACACGAATGAGTTCATATGTTGCCGCATTTAAGTTGAAGGCCATCGATCTGGCGGTAAAGGAGGGAAACAGTGCTGCCACACGTAAGCTTGGCATGAATGAATCCATGGTTCGGCGCTGGAGACGGCAGCGGGAAGAACTCATTCAAGCCAGCTTCACCCGGGGATGTTGACAGCAACACGGACAGCGACACTGACATCGCCACAGAAAAGGTATGTGACGAAGCTCTTCTGAGGCTGTTCAACTCCGACACTGAAGAAGAGGACGTTAATGGCTTTAGTGCGCAAGAGGAAGATGAGAGCGAATGACTTTTTCTGGTAGGCAAGTGTGTTTTATTTACTAACCAGGCATGTTTTGTGTGCAGTTTTTATTTTCTAATCATCCAGGGCTTATTAATGCTGTGTCAGCGCTGTTCTTTTCTTCTAGACATGCATGCAAATTACCGGTAATAACGTGTCAGTTCTGTTTTTATTTTATAACCATCCAGAAATATGAATGCTATCAGTGCTGTTTTCCTTTCTAAACTTGCAGGCACGTTCACCCATGTTTAAAATTTGTTTTGTTGAGTTAAAACAACAACAAAAAACCTCCATGTAGCATCTTTCTGTCTACCTTTAACATGTCTTTCTGACTGTCAGATCTACCTCCCCCTTCAGCGGGTGGCCGTTGGTTCAATATCAAAGCTTGTAGATGCCTTAGAGGATGTGCGCTCCTGGATGGCTACAAACTTTTTACGTTTGAATGACGCTAAGACTGAAGTAATTGTACTTAGCCCTGGCATGTCTACACGCCCATGCGATGCTGTGAATCTGGGCCCTTTAGCATCCAACATGAAGACCACCATCCGAAATTTGGGAGTGCAACTGGACTCAGCCCTTAAATTCGACGTGCAAATCAACCAGGTTGTGCGATCGTGTTTTTTTAACTTACGCCGCCTAGCCAGAATTAAGCCCCTGCTGTCCAGAGTACATTTAGAGACTGTCACACATGCTTTTGTTTCAAGGCTCGACTACTACAATGCACTGTATGCCGGCCTTAGTCAGGGTTCGGTAGCACGCATGCAGTTAGTTCAAAACTCAGCCGCTAGGTTCATGACAGGCACTAGGCGCAGGGAACATATCACCCCTGTGTTGGCATCCCTTTATTGGCTGCCTGTGCAATACAGGGCAAAATTCAAGGTCTTGGTACTGGCATACAAGGCCTTACATGGAACTGCTCCAGCATATCGTGGCAACCTTTTGCATAGGCATACCCCCTCGCGGGCCCTTCGCTCTGCCGGCAGGGAGCTGTTGATCGTTCCAAGCACTAAGTGCAGGTCACGGGGGTACCGTGCATTCTTTGTGTTGGCACCTGCACTTTGGAACCAGTTGCCTTTGGTGGTGCGTCAGTCACCCTCATTGGGGGTTTTTAAGACTCGCCTTAAGACCCATTTTTTTTAACCCAGCTTCGATGTCCCGGCCTCTTAATCTTTTTCTGGGTTTTATTTTTTGCTTTTACTCTCCTCTTTTAATAGATTTTATGCTGGTTTTACGATTTTTTTATTTTATTCTGATGGTTTTAAGTTTTTATTGTGTTGTGTTCAGCACCTTGGGCGTCTGCATTGGTCGCAGAAGGGGCTTTATAAATAAATGAAATTAAATGAATAATTATCTTATGTTATGGCCATACATGCGCTGTGCGCCGGAGACCTGCATGTGGCTGCTGCGCCGCGGCTTGTATTCGAGTGTGGCGTGTGTGTGTAGAAAACCTTTTTTTTGTTGGTGCGACTTATATTGAGGTGTGTTCTATAGTCCGGAAATTACGGCATGTCTGTCTGTCTGTCTGTCTGTCTGTCTGTCTGTCTGTCTGTCATAGATATCTATGATCCCTGAACCGTCTACAGGTGGTTCAGAATGCCTGTGCTCGGCTTCTGACCAAGTCCTCCAAACACACCCACATCACCCCGCTTCTCCTCCAGCTTCAATAGCTGCCAGTCAACTTCAGGGTTCATTTCAAGATCCTGGTTCTGGTCTATAGGGCCTTACATGGACAAGCACCATCTTACATTGGTGATCTTCTTAGTCCCTACACCCTATATATATATATATATATATATATATATATATATATATATATATTAGTGGTGGGCATAGATTAATTTTTTTAATCTAGATTAATCTCACTGTAATCTTGGAATTAATCTAGATTAATCTAGATTAAAATGGCTCATTCAAATTCTGCCAAAGGCATATGTGTGTGCTACCTAGATAATGAATAAAAGCAAGTCTTTGAGAATGGAGGCGTATTTCTTGTTTCAGTAATGCATCACAGACTGATAAAGCAGTTTTACTACGATAACTGATGATGAAAATAAATAATGATCAATAAGTATATGTGTTTAACAGCTGTTTATTCAGTTCAACAAATTCTGCACTGTAGGTCAACAGAATAGGTCATGATTAACTATTTACAGTCAGTAGCATTTGGTCAATCAGTCCAAGCTCTATTTCTCCTTCTTCCACCAGTCACTCAAGCAGACCAGCTTGTTCACATTGTCTGGTGACAAACTAGTTCTTCTCTTCTACACAATATGGCCTGCTAAAGAAAAAAGTATATAGATATATACACACACACACACACACACACACACACACACACACACGCACACACACACACACACACACACACACACACACACACACACTGACACAGACACAGACACACACACACACACACACACACATACATACATACATACATACACACACAGAAACTATCTGGCCTGGGGAGGGGGTTAAATTTCTGGGGTGCCCTTCCAATGCCCCCCTTTAGTTTGCATGTAGGATCGCCTCTGGTGAATGGGAGCGAGAGCTGGAAATGATGCCACAGCTCACCTGTATGAGCAGAAGCCAACTGTTGATGTTGTTGTTTCTGAAAATGGCAAGGGGAGTTATCCTAGCTCAACCTTTCTAAATAAATATAAAAATTTATGAGTAAAACGTTTATTATTACAGGTAAATTTGAGTCGAAGCCACATGAACAACGACCTGTAGAAACAATTTATCACTTTATCACAATAAACAGCTGCTAAAATAGCTAAACTTAGTTGGAAACCGCACCTGTCTGAGCAAGTCTTGTCTTGGTTTTCTCACATCCGAGCGCTGCTTCGGCCGCGGACGGTGAAGAGTGGCCCGGGGAAAGCCCGGCTGGAAATGTCGGGGTAAACAAAACAAAATAAAAAGAATGAAAGTCGGATTTATGGATTAAACTCTGGTTAAAGTACATAAATTATTTACTTGTCCCGCGCGATGAGAAGGGAGAAGCGCTGCTGGTGGCGACGGTGCGACTGTTCGGCTGCATGGGGAACATTAAACTCCGCGAGCCTGAAATGTCATATCCCAATCACCCCCTCTCTTTGTTTACTGGGAAACCTGGATGCTGTCCCGATTGAAAAATCTTTGGTTCACGTGGTTCTGACTGCCATATGCATCGCTAAGAAAACTATCCTCTTGAATTGGAAAAATAGAGAAAATCTCTGCATTAACCAGTATAGAAATCTTTTGTTAGATCATATTGCACTTGATTTAGCCTCTGCTTCCACTTCAAATAAATCTCTCTGGGCTCCTTTGATCGGTTCCATCACATGGCGGTGATGGGGGGCCGTTGATGATGTCCTGCGGGATGATGTGGGTGGGGGGGTGGAGGGTCTGAGTTTGGAGTATCTGGATGTTCCCTGGGGATGGGTTCACTGGGGATGTCTGGCACTGGGGGGCCGTTCCCCCCCTCTGGAGGTGCTTGGGTTGCCTCGGGGGGTGTACTGCTGGCGGTTGTGAGTGGAGCCCCTTGGAGGTCTTGGCGGCGGCCATGGGTCACTGCCTGGCGGCTGCATTGCCCCTGGGTGGGTCTGGGTGGGGGCCTGGGGGCTCGGGGTGTTGGGGTGGCCGGCCCCGTGTGGGGATCTGGGCTGGGCCTTGGGGGTCGGGTCCCTACATGTACGCTGCCGGGAAGAAGGCAGGAATACGCAGAAGTACCTGGCCCGGGTTCGGGGGCGTAGGGCAGGCC
Organism: Nothobranchius furzeri; assembly: GCF_043380555.1. Lineage (NCBI taxonomy): Eukaryota > Metazoa > Chordata > Actinopteri > Cyprinodontiformes > Nothobranchiidae > Nothobranchius > Nothobranchius furzeri. The sequence goes on along the minus strand of NC_091741.1, from coordinate 71,346,811 downwards.
CTGGCTCCTCTGTTGTCCCATCACAGGGGAGGGGGAGGTCCAGGAGGGGGAGGACCCAACCTTACCTGGATGTCTTATGTCTTATATATTCTGGAAGTTGTGCAAATGCAGGGATGGGCATAGATATTCTGCTGGGGTGGGGCTGGGTCGGCTCCCTCGGGCTCTGTGGGGCTCTGTGATGCTGCTGCTTTGGGCCCTGGCAGGATGGGCTGGGGTCTCCATGCCCTGGGCGGCGGTATGACAGCGGAGGTGCCTATTGGGGTCAGTGGGGGAGCTGGCTCCCTGGAGGGCTAAGCCCTACCAGCCATTCCTCCCCATCCCCGTTTATTTTCTCTCCTCCTGCTCCCTCACATCATCACACAAACATGCACATAGGACCTTGGGGGGTGGACAAGTCGAGGAGTGCGGGTATGGACCCCATTTCCGCATTCCTGTGGCTTCCTGCCCCCCAATTTTATTTGCACCTTATGCACTTCCACCGACGACATTCCACGCAAACATACACTTAGGGCCTTGGGAGTGAGCACATTCAACGGCACTTGGCAGGGGGAGTTCTCAGCCTCCTCCCGAGTGCCGGTGCCCACTTCGAATTTTAAACTGCATTTAGACACCAAGGGCTGTGGGTGCAAGTAGGGTGGTGCAGTGGCATCAGCTGGCACAGGCCAGAAAATGCCCGCACTGCCCGCTCACCACAGCAATAGAATACACCTCATTAACACACAACACTATGTTGGAGCAGGTGGAGGGAGACCAGGGGGTCTTAGCACACCTCTGTTGTTGCTTGGCTGCCTGGGGCTGGAGACTAGGAGGGAGATCTGGCCGTCTGGTTGGGGTCTGGGGTGGTGGGTTGCTGTGCTCGGCGGTGGGCGGGGGAGCCTGCTCATCAGCACCCCAGCAGAAAGGGTCAAACTCTGGTAACCGGTGGTGGTTGTACCCCATGTGCAGCATTACCGGGACCAGAGTGAATAGGGTGTGTATGGGGAGCATGAATGGGTGTCCGGCGTGTATTTTTGTAAGTCTTTGGTTGTATGTGCATGTGTGAGCATGAGGGAGGGAGTGTGTGACTGTGTTTGTGTATGACTGTATATGTCAGGTGGGGCCTTTGACTCCTCCCTTCTCCTGGGACCTCCTTTGATGATATAGATCTTCGTCTCCCCTCCCCCCTGTCACACCTGGTGTGGGTGTGATGCCTTGGTCTGCCTGAGTGTTCGTGGCTCCCGGGTCAGGGAGTTTAAGATTTTTGGCATCTGCCTGATCAATCCCGGTGGCGGCCTGGGGGGGTCTGGGTCCCTGGGCTCTGCTGGGTCCCCGGCGGGGGTGGTCGCCCCTGGGTCCCGGGTCGCTGGGTCCCGGACTCGGCCGGCTAGGGGGTGGGAGGCTGCGGGCGGGCCTGAGGACTTGCCGCTGATATCTCCCGGGGCTCTGCCGGCTGCTGGTTGTGGCCCCCCGGGGCGATCCTCTGTGCCTCTCGAGGGGGGCGGGGGCCTTTCTGGTTGCGGGCTCCTTGGGGTTCCTGTGTTCTGGGGCAGCGCCTGGATCTCTGGGACTTGGAGCTCCCCCCCGTCTCCTACGCGTCTTTGGGGGGCAGATCTGTGGTCCCTCACACTCTCTATTGGACGCTCCTATAGATAAACCTTACATAAACAAGCGCGTGTACACACACACAGGTGCTCACATGGTGCTCTCATAAGTATGGGCTTGGGCACGTTCAACACATGTCTTAAGACTATGGTGGGCACTCAATGCACTGTGGTATATTATCGTGTGACTGTTTAGTTAAACAATGATTGATTATATATTTCTTCATCAAGTTGACGCAGTGATAGCTTGATTTTGTTATATTGGTGTTGTGTCCCATTTTTTTGTTATGTTTTGCTTTTTTCTCGTCTCATTTTGCAGGTCTAGAAGCAGACTCTTGTTCATTATTGTTTATTTTTGTTGAATCCCCCCCCCCACCTAACCCCCTCTCTCCCCACCTTTTCTCTTTTCCTTTCTCTTTCACCTCTGTCTCCGTGTCTGGTCGAAATTACAAAGCATTCAAAAACAATAACAATAAAGTTTTAAATATCAGGTGCGACATTAAAAGCAGACTCTTTGATGCTCCACCTGAGACATTAAAAGCAGATGCTCTGATGCTCCACCTGAGAGTAAAACTGTAAGGCTTGTTACCAGCATTCAGACATCAATTCTGCTTGCTTCACAGCCAGACAGGACACGTTAAAAAAAAAAAAAAAAACTCCGCGAGCCTGGATTCCATCCATACGTACGATGATCCGCGCCGAGTATACATCCGCGCCAACCAGGTATCCATCTGCGCAATGTGAAAGTCATCATAGTTTACTTAGTATAGACCCAGATCCCAACCCAACTTTGAGAATAGATTAACGGCGTCATTTTTTTAATCGCGCGATAAGAGTCTGGCTTTGCCGCAGCGGGTTAACGCCGATAACGGCCCACCCCTAATATATATATATATATATATATATATATATATATATATATATATATGTATGTGTGTGTGTGTGTGTGTATTTATGTATATTAGGGATGTCTCGATCCGATCACATGATCGGAAATCCGCCCGATCACGTGGTTTCAGACTGATCGGGACTCAGGCTTTACTTCCCGCTCCGGACTCGGATACTGGGTTCAAATTACAGGAGAGCTACTTGGTTCTCCTTAAAGGTTGTCAGTTTCCCCTATGCCCTTAACTTACACACCCAGAAGGAGCACAAAAAAATCCAGTTTCTACCTATTGTAGCGTCACTGAATGGCCTGATTCTTGACCCGAAGCAGCAGCAGTAGCTCAGGTGGTAGAGCGGGTTGCCTCATGATCGGAGGGTCATGGGTTCGATTCCAGCTCCCGCCAGGGGTATCCTGCTGTTGTGTCCTTGGGCAAGACACTTCACCCAACTTGCCTGTGTTAGTGGTGGTCAGAGGGGCCGACGGTGCCAAATGGCAGCCTCTCCTCTGTCAGACCTCCCCAGGGCGGCTGTGGCTACAAGTAGCTTACCATCACTAGCAGCATGTGAATGTGAGAGTGTGTGAAAGCGTCTTTGGGTGTCTTGAAAAGCGCTATATAAGTTCAATGCATTATTATTATTATTATTATTATTATTATTATTATTATATTATTTATATGGACTCAGCGTAGTGGGGATTCTTTTGAGCAGAGATGCAGAGAGCAGCAGGCAGACCGCTGATTATTCATGAACTCCAGCTGCGTTCTGCACATGGCCACAGTAACATTTTCTAAGTGGCGTCACCAAAAAATATATAATTAACACACAGTCATTCATGTCCGTTCATTTTCTTTCTGGTAAGTTCTGTCTGTAGCACTCGTCACTGGCGCAGCCAGACAGCGCGGCGCACACTCCGCTTTTTTTGCGGTCAATAGATCAATTTGATCTGCTGGTTAAAAAGTTACTTGTGAGGTAAAAAAGAAGGAAGCAGGCAGGAGTTTTTCTGGTGGACTGGGAGATGCAGGAAGATCAGAGACAGACAGGACAGGATAATAAAAACTAAGAAAACAAAACAAAGTTCTTACAAAAATAAAATGTAGGTAGATTTATCCCACTACACGTTTGCACCTGTATAAAGCAATACTTCATCAGCATGTAGTATTTATATAGTTGATACAATTCAGATCATCTTCTAAACTCCGTCCCATGCCCAGGGACGTATCTAAGCATTTTGGGGGCCGAGGCAAAATAGACCCCTGCCAGGTATTTTAAGTTGAAGTGCTATCTGTTTTTATATTAGACTTTTTATATTTGCAACAAAGTCCAAAAGTGAAGACTATGTTATTACTTGATTGTTCAAGCTACCTCACAGAAGTGATCTGTTGTTAAAATTAAAATAAAAAGGTAAATAAAAAAACAAGGAACATTCTGGAACAGTTTCTTCCTTTCCTTATGTATTGAAAGTATTGAATCGGGACTCGGTATTGGCAGATTCTCAAAATCAAATGACTCGGACTCGGGAACAAAAAAATTTGATCGGGACATCCAATACATATATATATATATATAGAGAGAGAGAGAGAGAGAGAGAGAGAGAGAGAGAGAGAGAGAGAGAGAGAGAGAGAGAGAGAGAGAGAGAGAGAGAGAGAGAGAGAGAGAGAGAGAGAGAGAGAGAGAGAGAGAGAGAGAGAGAGAGAGAGAGAGAGAGAGAGAGAGAGAGAGAGAGAGAGAGAGAGAGAGAGAGAGAGAGAGAGAGAGAGAGAGAGAGAGAGAGAGAGAGAGAGAAGAGAGAGAGAGAGAGAGAGAGAGAGAGAGAGAGAGAGAGAGAGAGAGAGAGAGAGAGAGAGAGAGAGAGAGAGAGAGAGAGAGAGAGAGAGAGAGAGAGAGAGAGAGAGAGAGAGAGAGAGAGAGAGAGAGAGAGAGAGAGAGAGAGAGAGAGAGAGAGAGAGAGGGGCATGGACTCACCCATTTTGACTCTCGATGGGAAAGGCTGTTGTTGGTTTAGCCTCCAGCAAACAGTAGTGAACATCTCGACTTGTAGAAACGTACCATTAGCATTAGCAACTCCACCACAGAGCAGAACTCCTCCAGGCTTGTGTTGTTTGCAGGGATAAAACATTAACGTTACAGAGCAAACAGAGTCAGTGGTATAGTAAATTTGCTGTTTACCAATCTGAGGCGAGATGTACAAATATCAGGAAATAAGATTCCAAGTCCTGCCATGTTAAAGGTTGACTATTGAACACGGACAGTCTAAAGAACTCTGGTGTTCAGAGGTGGCATTGCAACAACATGACTAATTTTCCAGCTAATTTTCTGGATGTTGGATCACTGCTGACATGTTCCAGCACCATGTTCAGAGACAAATTGTGCAGGATAAGGACTGCTCTCTACTAATACGTTTATTTTACAACAGTATTTACCGTTTGAACATCTTGGCTCAGAATCAGCTGCTTGTCTTATCAAGTCTGCCATTTTACACATTCCCAACCTTACCTTGCTGAGCGGACTTTTTAAGACAACAGTGCCCTCTAGTGGCTGGTAGATGTAAACATAAGCACAGTGTTGTGCCCGACAGAATAAAAATGTGATTATTTATCTTTTTAAATGTAGCTTTTAAAGGAGAAACTGTACATCCATTCTGCACACATCTGAATGCCTTGCTGAGGTATTACTTTTTAAAAAATATTGCTTTTTATTAAAATGTCCCATATTCTAACTTTAAGCTCATGTCTGGCTCAGTCCCTATACTTGCACTGCACCCTACGGTCAAGCGAAGTACACTTGGAAGAGCTGTGCAGTAAGGCTTCAAGTGCGTAGTACACAAGTCTGCTAAATTTGTTTCTTTGATTCTAATTAAAACAGACATGGGTTGAAAATTCAACTTGGAAAAGGTTTTTGTTTCTTTATGATTCATTGAGTTCAGTGGCATCATCTTAATCAGGTTTAAACTCCCAGCCGGATGTAAACGTTTCCCTTCACCATCAAGAGGAGGCTGGCGGCATGAAGCCTCTCAATGATGATGGGGATCCAGTGTGCTAACTGCCAAACTTCTATTAAATTAAATACTGTAAGAAGTAATCTCTCAGTCCTTGTGGATTAATTTACCAAGCTGCATCTCCAGCTCCATCGCCTCCTTTCTGGCCTTTGTGGTGCATCAAGTCAAGGTTTTGATTAATTTGTGTTCTTAGTCATTCTCTTGCTGTTATTGATTGAAAGAGCAAAGGAATAAGTAATTTGTGTCAAAGGGGAGAAAATAGTTGTCATTACAAGAAAAATGTTCTTTCTGCTTTTAGCCAGAATTCAAGTGTCACACACACCTGAGGCTCCATTAGCCTGCAGGTAAAGAAAAGAGGCAGCATGTTGGGATTCCCAAAGTCAGAGAGCTGAATGTGTTGTCCTATGGAGTTTAATATGAATGATGACACAAGGTGCATCCTACAGAATGAATTGGACTTTTGAATTTAATTTGTTCAGTTGCCTTTGAGAAAAAACAAATCAGTTTTAATGAATTTGAGGCCAATATAAAATTTTCAGGCGAGAACAAGTTTTTGGTAGACGATTCCTCAGAGTCACCGAGGTGGAATTTCATTCTGGTTCTTAGTAAATAAGGACTCAGGTGTGAAAACAAACACTTGTTTGAAAATCAAAGCCTCTGTCTATTCTCCTGTAACGCTGTCATCAGAGTCAGAACACAGATGCAGAGATGCATGAAGAAACAGATGATGTTTCACAAATTAATTCTCACATGAAAGCATCTTTTTTTACAGAAACACTCAGGGGACGGACGTTAAAACATCTCTGTAATGTGACAGACTGTAGAAGTAGATAACAACTTCCTACAGTTCTGAAACATAGAAGTGACCAAAGAGGAAAAGACTTGAAAGGCTCAATGGAGCTGCAGGAGAGGCCAGTCAGCACTTGTGTGCAAGGGCGTCAGTTTGTTTTCAGAATTGCTGGGGACAATAACCATACACTTGAGTGGGGTTTAAAAATTGCTGGGGACAATAAAGTAGGCTAGCACAGGGGTCGGCGGCTCTGGAACCACATGCGGCTCTTCCATCTATCTGATGCGGCTCTCTGTGCTTGTGAAATAATGAATGGATATTTAAATAAAAAGCTTTATATTTTACTGCATTAATTTTACATCTGTAAGCTAATTCTAAATGTAAAGATTGTCTGCGTAAACCTGAACAGTTCCAACCCGGTCTTACTGTGAGACCGCGTTGACGCGTCACGCTTGTGCGTAATCATATCGGCGCTTCTGAGCTGCTTTCTGACCTTCCCCACCTACAAAGTTTAATTACAACAATCAAACGTGACAGAGCCTGGATTTGTATTCTGAACAGTCTAAACATGTTTTAAAAAGAAACGTAGGACAAAAGTGGCACCTGCTCAGTAAAACCACCAACAGGGTGAAAAATACGAAAAATTGAAGGCAGAGACGGGCTACAACTTCTGGATCCACTTTATATAAATCGTTTTATTGATTATCGTCTAATGAAAGATAATTAAGACGTACACGAGCGATCAGGCGCGTTGCAAGCTTTTCAAAAGTGTGGGGGATGTTGTCTGTGCCTAAAATAATTTCATGTTATTCATCTTGTTAGTTTAATTTCCATAATAGCGGAGCAGGTGCGAATTTTAGACGCGTCAAGCATGTCTCCGTTTTAAACATGTTTAAACTGTTCAGAATACAAATCTAGGCTCTGTCTCGTTAGATTGGTGTAACTAAAATTTGTACTGAATGAAACTTTACATTAAACCATGTTGAAAAGTAAAGGATCCGATTAGTTTCCCCTCATTTACAGTCAGTACAGTGCAGTGCGCACGGCTCTGGGGTTAATCAAGTTTAATTGTAACATTAATGTGTTACTGGACACGCTGGTCTGGTTGGTTAGACCAGTGTTTGAAGTGGAAAACACACACACACACACACACACACACACACACACACACACTCACACACACACACACACACACACCAATTAAAATAATGCTGATAGCGTGGACTAGAAGACAGGTGATGGTTTACGTATTTAAATGATGATCAGGCTGCTGTAAAATGTAATCTCCATCCACATCCAGAGGCGGAGCTGGCCTAAATGGCGCCCTGTGCGAGATCCCCCGTGATGCCCCCCCCCCCCCCCCCCCACACACACACACACACACACAAACACACACACAAGAAAAAAAATTACACCCACAACTTTGTTTCAAATGGTGTGGAGTGTATTATATATAACAACGTTTGCTAACTGAATACAACATCCAGCTCCTGGCCACCTTCTCACCACTTGTCAAAGTTCTACTGAAATAGTGATGATGACAACACCTGCCATCGCCTTCATTCCTGGGAAATATGAAAGTAGTTGGCACCTTGGTAGATCCTCTTCGAACTAGCTCTGTGCGTATGCTGTCGGTTATTGGTGATGGCCACTTGGCTGGGTCTGAAGAAAGAGGCTCATCATCACCTTCAATGGGACTCATTGGTTGATAGTTCAGGCTTCTCTATTGACAGAAAACAGAAGCGTAACTCAACACATTGCTATGTGGACCATTTCACATATTCTATTAAAATACAATATGTGGCATTCAAATTTCTCTAATGTTTGCAGGACACACACACACACACGTGTGCAAAACTTACCTGACGTATCTTGTTGGGGAGACGTGGCAGCTGGCTGTCCTTCATCAAGTTCACATATACTGGTAGGTCTCTCTATTGACAGAAAATGGAAGCATAACTCACCACATTGCTATATGGAACAATTCCCATATTCTGTGAAAATACTATTTAAATGTCTATAGCTAAATGTTTGCTGGACACACACACGTGCAAAACCCACCTAAAGTATCTTCCTGGGGAGATGTGGTGCCTGCAGACTGTCCCTCCTCAAGTTCAAATACTGGCCTACTGATATGAGCAGTGGAGGTGGATGGCTGTTCCTCAGTGGCAGCTGATGTCATCCCAAAATATCTGTGTAGGGCTCCTGATGTTGCATAAAACAAACAATACAATCTTCATGTCACGTCTGTTGCTTCAGCATTTTAATTAACATGTTACAATGAGCATTTACAGTTTTCAGCAGTGGCGGAAAGAATTCTGAAAATCTGTACTGAAGTACAAGTACTGTTACATTGCTAAAATGTTACTCATTTACAAGTAAAAGTACTGGTGTTAGAGAACTACTCAAGTAAAAGTACAAATTATTCATAAAAACCTCAGAGTATTATTTATTTTTAACGGCTGATGTCACCATCACTTCTCCAGACTGGGGCTGCCTGGAAATTGTGTGTTTTCCTTTACCAAAAGTTAAAACACCAACAATCTATTAATCATTAATAATTGATAGAATACAAAACAAGTGTTTTTCCCTCATTTTTTTGTCATTTTAAGTTTTTATTTCCTTATTCAGCAAATTTCTCCGGCACACAAAGAACTAAATGACCAGAGGAGCCACAACTATTGATTAAATATCCATGAATCCATTTTAACTGGTTAAATTCTTCAGCTCTCCCACGCTGCTTCAAGGTCACTGTGAGTTAACATAGCCGCAGTGTGCAGCACACAACGCAACACGATGACATCATCGACTTGTACAGTGCTGAAAGGCGAGACAGTCTCAACTTTCAGCTAAAAAAAGACCGCTCTAGCTATTATAGTTTTTATTTTATGGCAGTTTACAGTATAAACGGGATCTTACTGGCAGGGCATCTCCAGCGGCCCGCTGCTGCTCCGTTTTTCGTGGGGTAAATAATACGTAGCTCATTTCCCGAGTCCAAATAGAAAGGCGAATGGCGCCGGCGCGAGACCTGCCGCCCGCCGTCAATGTATTTCAGCAAAATTCTCAAAGACTCATTTTAATTTGATAGCGTTTGGTTATCAGCCTTTCGGTTTTCCCACTCTTAGCTTTTCATAAAAGCTCATTTGACAAAGAAAAAGCTAGCGGTTGGAAGTAGTTCTAAATACATGCAACGTAAGAAGCTAGCAAAAGACATTTGAAGAAATCGTAGCGCCATGCAAAACGTTCAGATTAGAGAGGTTAGTTAATCAATAAGTTGGGGGACAGGCGGGAAAAATACCAACTAAATAATAAAGAGATGCATACCTGCATCTTTTCCTCGTTTCTCCTCCTCTTCTTTTCTTTTTTTCCGAAATTGGGCACCAGATGGCTTCGACCGCTTCTTCTCCATTATGTTTGTGAGTGATGATATGTGAAACGGTACCTGTATCCCTCCATCATCACTCTCCGAGATCCCTCCGCCCCCCACCTGATGAAGGGCGCTATAGAGCGCACTACAGAGGCGCGGCGGACACAAGGGGGCGAAATAAAATCTCAATATAAACGCAAACAATGACTTTGTTGTGCTTTTATTACAGAAATATTATTATTATCATCACTCATCACTATTATTATTATGAAGAACATGTGATTTCTATGTTTTGTTGATGTATCGTTTGATGGAAGAAAAAAAAAAAAAAAAAAAAAAGAAATTAAATGCCGCCCCCTCCAGACTGCCGCCCTGTTCGGCCGCACATGTTGCACATATCAAGCTCCGCCACTGTCCACATCCAGACAGAATCATCCTCTATTCTTTCTCTATTTGCTCTGCTTTTGTCTGGGCTGATCAGCTGATGGTGCGCGCAGCGCGCCTAATGGCTGTGGTGCACATTTTACGCATTTGGAGAGATGGGCTGGATGCTTTGCTTTCACTGGAAGATGGTCCACTTAACGCACGGGTGTAGACTACATATTAATGACAAATGAATGAAAATTAAATTGTGAGTTTTTACTTCATATTTTAGAAATAAAAATGACGGGGGAAAACATTTATGACCTCTTTTTAAACTAAATTTTCTAGCGCGACCTGTCTGCTTCACTTAAGTCACCGCTTATTAAGGTCCGTCCAAAATTACCGTGGCCCACCCAAAAATGAAAACCTGGCGCCGCGCCAGTTATAAACCTCTGCAAATTGTTGTTCTTCACTTTATCAAACTCAGACTTTGTACAGCTAATGTCAAGATGTAAAATTATGAATTCAGTCGAGCTCTTCCATCCCTCCCTCTCCTGCTCTCCTGGAAACCCGACATCGGCTGGGAGGTGAAGAAGGAGATGAGGCAAACAGAGTGAGTGCGACGTAAAGAATCCAGACTGGTATGGAGGTGAGCAAAACAGCTGGAAAAGTGTGGGTGTTGAATCCCCCATGGGTGCGATGCCCCCGGCTGCTGTCACCTGTTGTGAGCAGCGCTCTGCTGTCTGAGGGTAGGCCCCGCCCACAACGCTGCGGCTGCTGCGGTGTTTTCTTTACCGTGGGAAATGGGTAATAATGGCTCTTTGATGGGAACAGGTTACCGACCCCTGGTATAAGATCTGAGCTGGTAAAACAAAAATCCTCATCAGCAGGCTTTTTTGAAAGTGGGGGGGACACAGCTGCCAATCACGAATTTTGCCGGGGACATGTCCCCGGCGTCCCCGGTTAAAATGACGCCTATGCTTGTGTGATTAAAACAGGATTTATACTTTTTGTTCTTTTAAACACTGGGTGGTTTTGTTCACTTTGGATATTTGATCTGATCTAAAATGTTTTGTTAACACTCAACATTGCCAAATGGTGGCATTAATGTGACAATTTAGGCTATTAAATATTCCTCCATCATTGCCTCAGTTATTCTAGAGTCATACAACTCCAGAGTCAGTTATTCACACATTCACAGACTGATGGTGATAAGCTACATTGCAGCCACAGCCAACTGAAGTGAGGCTGTCGCACAAGTGTCTTGCTCAAAGACACAACAGCTGACACGGACCCACCGCTTACAGGGCTAACTTCTAACCACTGAGCTACTGGTGTTTGGTAGCCAGTCACCAGCTGCTGCTGATCCTAAAAAACAACAAGTTCAACTGATAAACCAAAGTTTTATTGCTTACCAGCAAACACCTCAACGTTTCAATTCAACTTAAAATGTGAAACTAATATATGAGATAGACTCATTACATGTAAATCCATATATTTCAGGTCTTTCTTTGTTATAATTATGATGATTATGGCTTACAGCTGATGAAAACCCCACATTCAAGCTCTCAGACTATTAGATTATTGATAAAAAGTTCAATATTCTTGGCTCAAAGTATCACACTCTAATCAGCTAATGAATCCAGAACACCTGCTAGATGGTCTCCCAGTCTAAGATAGATTAGTGACATAAATGGACTTTTGTGCCATGTTCTAATATTTTTACAGTTTCACCTGTAGATATTAAAATGACATCACATAGACCACACCAGGGATGACACAAACAAAATGGCTCCAGTTGGAGCCAGCTGAATTCAAGTTATTATAGTTTTATTTATTCATATATAACATTTTGCAATAGTTTTGGACTGCTACATGTCAGTCATATCATTATCAGTTTCAATTAATTTAAAATAAAGTTTAATGGACATTTCAAATGGACTGTCTTCAGCTACTTCTCTTTTGAAAAAAAAAAATCTGACATTTTTCATTTTGAACGAGTATCATGTATCTCTTTTATTGTATAAGTACGTATATTTAACTACTGATTTACTAATAGTTTTTCCCAAAAATGTTGTACCTTTTTCTCAGCTATACATAAATCAAAACAATGAAGGGACTTTATCCACCATTTTGTTGTCAATTAAGCACAAACACACACAGACAGAAGAGTAGCTACCGGAGCATGCTGCAGAAGCTAATGGGGATCAAACAAACAAACAAATATAGAGGGCCTTGTCATTGGAATAAACTACCACCACCACTTTAAGCGACAACTGCCCTTCATTCTTTTGAAAAACAGTTAAATGTTATGTTGACCTCAAATAGCACATGGTGTCTAAATGTTTTTTATACTGTAAACTGTATGTGACTTGTTTGCTTCTGCTGCTAAAATAGCATTTACCTTTGGGGAGGTGGCCTCAAAAGACCTTCAGGTCTTCTTAACCTCTCTCACAGTTGTTATTTTTTTCACTGTATGTTTTTTTTAATTATTTTTTGTTGCAAATAAACTAAAGTAAACCTAAACTAAACTGTTCAAGTTGTCACAATGATTTGTAACGTCTTGATGCTAATGATGACCCTAACCCTACTCCTGCTACCTGTTTGACCTTGCCAGAAGGACACACAATGTCAGTTCAATTAAACTGCAAATGGCTCATTAAATCAGTTACAGTTCCTTTGCTGGCTCTGCAGTTAGCCGGACAACTGTGGCAATTCCAGCGCCAATACATGCAAATGAGCGCTGACCTTTGGGGATGTGTGTATTTATCAGACCCAAAAACACTTTTGGGGTGCCCCAGTTGTTTTGGCCCTTGAAAAGTCTGCCCCATCAACTTTCAATGGTACGTCACATGCCAGCTGGTGCCCAAACTACCGACTCCCGACCTGTAGCGATAGTGACATAAAATAACAATACAGGACTCTTTCAGTGAGGCTACTTTGAACAGTGAGTACCATCTAAATGAACTTTTTTTAATGTTAAACTACAGATGTGTGTCTAATAGTGCTGTTGACATGTGTAGTCATTATATTGGCAGTTTAGTGTAACTTTCCTAAAATTTTATGTCAGCCCCAAACCGTAATTATATCTCCATCTTCAGGTTAAAACTCTGCTCCACCTTGATTCAGAGTCAGCCCCAGCTGATGGGTATAGAGGTGCAGGGTGACGTTTCCTTTACAGGCTGCACTGCACTGGACTCCAGGAAAATCTCAGCCACACCTCCAGCTGGTTCAGTCACTCACCTGCCAATATGAAACGATACGCCTCGGAGCCGCTCGTCTCCTTGAAAAAAATGTCCTCCTCCCTTTCTTCTAGGTGTACAGATAATCCTCCAGCCTGCTGCAGTTTCTGTGTTTGCTCGTTCTCCTGAGTGGTGAGTTTGCTGTGTGTGCGCTTGCGTGCATGTGCAAGCTTGAACGCTCTTCTTAATGACTTGTTTGTCCGACTGAGAAACTCAGAGAGAGGGGGAGGCTGTCAATCACTGCCTCAGTGCCGCTCTCCCGGTCCACCAGGCAACGCCTACTTCAGGCACATTTTTCCAACAGAATGTGCGAATGTGTGAAGTAAGACGTCACCCATGGTGTGACTCACCCTTTAATTGCCCACCCCATAACCAGAGGGTTGCAGGTTTGAGTCCCGCTCAGTCTGTTGCAGTCCTTGTGTCCTTGGGCAAGACGCTTCACCCTCCTTCCCAAATGATGGTCATTAAAAGGACTGTGGTGCCAGTGCTAGGCACCCTCACTTCCGCCAGTGTGCCCCAGGGCAGCTGTGGCTACACTGTAGCTCATCATCATAAGTGTGTGAATGGGAGTGTGAATGGGTGAATAACTGGTTGTAGGGTAAAGTGCTTTGGAGTCCTCTGACTCAGAAAAGCAGTATACAAGTGCAGGTCCTCATTCATAAACCCACTAAAAAGGATCTGTAAGAGAGCAAGGCTCCAATGGCGCATCTTAAAGTTGCTGCAATCAGTGGCATGTCCAGATCTTTTTAAATGGGGTGGCACCAATGGTTAAGCTTTTTTTTGTTTTACCCTCAAGCCTTTTGTGGACAATGAAAAGCCTATTTGAAGGTAAATTAGTGTGGTGGCACCTGGGGTGGCCAATCAGATTCTAAGGATGGCATGTGCTACCCCAGGCCACTCCCTGGACACGCTCCTGGCTGCAATTACAAAGGTCATAGTTGGATCTCAAGCTGATCATTCTTTAAGGATGAAGAGAACTTCATTTACTTTTCTGATTTTTCCAAGAACAGGAAGCAGAAGAGGATTTGATAAAGAATGGAGCCGTTGGATTGACTGTTGTGGCCTGAATGAGGCAGAAATGTCTGGCTAGGAAGCAATTGATGTACACTGACTGGCCACTTTATTGGGTACACCTTGCTAGTACTGGGTTGGACCCCGTTTTGCCATCAGAGCTGCCGTAGTCCTTTGTGGCATAGATTCAACAAGGTACTGAAAACATTCCTCAGAGAGTTTGGTCCATACTGACATGATAGCATCATGCAGGTTCTGCAGATTTGTCAGCTGCAGATTCATGATGCAAATCTCCCGTTCCACCACATCCAAAAGGTGCTCTGTTGGACTGAGATCTGGTGACTGTGGAGGTGAGTACAGTGAACTCATTGTTATGTTCAAGAAACCAGTCTGAGATGATTGGGGCTTTATGACATGGGGCATTATCCTGCTGGAAGAATCCATCAGAAGATGGGTATACTGTGGTCATAAAGGGACGGACATGGTCAGCAACAATACTCAGACGGGCGATGATCAATTAGTACTAAGGGGCCCAAAGTGTGCCAAGAAAATGTCCCCCACACCATTACACCACCACTAGCCTGAACCGTTGATCCATGCTTTCATGTTGTTGACACCAAATTCTGCCCCAAACATCTGAATGTCGCAGCAGAAATCAAGACTCAGACCAGGGAAAATTTTTCCAATCTTCTATTGTCTAATTTTAGTGAGTCTGTGTGAACTGTTGCCTCAGTTGACAGAAGTGGCACCCAGTGTGGTCTTCTGCTGCTGTAGCCCATCTACTTCAAGGTTCGACTTGTTATGCATTCAGAGATGCTCTTCTGCATACCTTGGTTGTAACGAGTGGTTATTTGAGTTACTGTTACCTTTCTATCTGCTCAAACCAGTCTGGCCATTCTCCTCTGACCTCTGGCATCAACAACATATTTTTTCCCACAGAACTGCTGCTCACTGGATGTTTTCCTTTTATCGGACCTCTATGTAAACATTAGAGATGGTTGTGTGTGACAATCCCAAAAGATCAGCAGTTTCTGAAATACTCTTATCAGCCCGTCTGGCATCAACAACCACACCGTGTTAGGAAGGAGCGCAGAGCGGAGCATGGCTCGGGTCTATGTCCTTGAAAATAATCTATACTCAGACTTGGAAGATAGGCTACAACTTCCACTGAAAACTGTTCTAAATAACTAGCATTTTTTGCATCAAAAGGAGTAAACCAGAGAGGTTTAGTCTCCTGGTTTAAGATGCCTCCAGGACCAGCTGGAGGAAGTCCCAAAAACCCTGGAGAGATTATGCTTATGGGCAGGATTTGGAAAGCTTCAATGTTCTGGTGGAAAAGATGGAGAAAGAAAAAAGTAGCTCTGCTCTGACTTTAGCCTGAGATTCACAGTAACAAAAGGATAAATGAGTCGTCAGATTCTGGTTTCCACATAGAAAATGCTAAATGTGTGGCTCTTTAATCATGCATATTCATGTCACACATTTGACCTATAGTGTTCAGGACATTCAGATGAAGTTAGGGCTTTATCAACCAAAAGTGCCTAAAATAAGTGCAAAATGTGAAATAAGCCCCCTTTAAAAATCTATTATTGCGATTTCAAATCAAAACTTTTGCAATGGTTTAGAAGGTAATTTCCTTTTAAATAAACTCAGATGATCAAAGTACTCCTCCTTGAACCGTCACCTTATCGTGGTGGAGGAGTTTGAGTGCCCTAATGATCCTAGGAGCTATGTTGTCTGGGGCACTTAGTGCCCCTGGTAGGGTCTCCCATGACAAATTGGTCTTAGGTGAAGGGTGAGACAAAGAACGGTTCAAAGGATCTTTCATGGCGGTTAAAACGAAGAGTCGGAGTACCCGGCCCGGAGGGTTACCGGGGTCCCACCCTGGAGCCAGGCCTGGGGTTGGGGCCCGTGAGCGAGCGCCTGGTGGCTGGGCTTTCGCCCATGGGGCCCGGCCGGGCCCAGCCCGAACCGGATACATGGGCTCGTCCAACTGTGGACCCACCACCCGCAGCAGGAACATGAAGGGTCCGGTGCAATGCGAATCGGGTGGCAGACCAAGGCGGGAGCCTTGGCGGTCCAATCCCCGGAAAAGAAAACTAGTTTTTGGGACATGGAACGTCACCTCGCTGGCGGGGAAGGAGCCGGAGCTTGTGGCAGAGGTTGAGCGGTACCGGCTAGATATAGTCGGACTCACCTCGACACATTGCATTGGCTCTGGAACCCGAGACCTGGAGAGGGGTTGGACACTCTACTTTGCTGGAGTTGCTCCGGGTGAGAGGCGGAGGGCTGGGGTTGGCTTTTTGTTAGCCCCGAGACTCTCTGCCTGTGTGTTGGGGTTTACCCCGGGGGACAAGAGGGTAGCTTCCTTGCGCCTTCGGGTCGGGGAACGGGTCCTGACTGTTGTTTGTGCTTATGGGCCAAATATCAGTTCAGAGTACCCACCCTTTTTGGAGTCCCTGGGACGAGTGCTAGATAGTGCTCCATCAGGGGACTCCATTGTCCTGCTGGGGGACTTCAATGCTCACGTGGGCAATGACAGCTTGACCTGGAGGGGTGTGATTGGGAGGAACGGCCCACCTAATCTGAACTCGAGCGGTGTTTTGTTATTGGACTTCTGTGCAAGCCGCAGTTTGGCCATAACGAACACCATGTTCGAACATAAGGATGCCCACCGGTACACTTGGTACCAGGGCAGCCTAGGTCACAGGTCGATGATAGATTTTGTAGTCGTATCATCTGACCTGCGGCCGTATGTTTTGGACACCCGAGTGAAGAGAGGGGCGGAGCTGTCAACTGATCACCACCTGGTGGTGAGTTGGATCAGATGGCAAGGGAAGATGCCGCGTAGACCTGGCAGACCCAAACGCATAGTGAGGGTCTGCTGGGAACGCCTGGCAGAAGAACCTGTCAAGACGGTCTTCAACTCCCACCTCCGGCAGAGCTTTGACCACGTCCCGAGAGCAGTGGGGGACATTGAGTCCGAGTGGGCCTTGTTCCACTCTGCGATTGTCAAGGCGGCTGTTGCTAGCTGTGGTCGTAAGGTGGCCGGTGCCAGTCGTGGTGGCAACCCCCGTACCCGCTGGTGGACACCAGAGGTTCGGGGAGCCGTCAGGCTGAAGAAGGAGGCCTACAGGGCGTGGCTGGTCTGTGGGTCTCCGGAGGCAGCAGACAGGTACCGGATAGCCAAGCGGGGTGCAGCAGTGGCAGTTGCCGAGGCAAAATCTTGGGCGTGGGAGGAGTTTGGTGAGGCCATGGAGAAAGACTATCGATCGGCTC
The DNA here is from genome assembly GCF_043380555.1 of Nothobranchius furzeri. Classification (NCBI taxonomy): domain Eukaryota; kingdom Metazoa; phylum Chordata; class Actinopteri; order Cyprinodontiformes; family Nothobranchiidae; genus Nothobranchius; species Nothobranchius furzeri. The sequence goes on along the minus strand of NC_091741.1, from coordinate 71,329,299 downwards.
CAAAGAGGTTCTGGCAAACTGTCCGGCGCCTCAGGAGAGGAAGGCAGCAACTCGCTCACACTGTTTACAGTGGGGATGGGGAGCTGCTGACGTCAACTGAGGCTATAGTCGGACGGTGGAAGGAATACTTTGAGGAGCTCCTCAATCCCACCAATGCGCATTCCGAGGAGGAACCAGAGCTGGGAGGCCTGGGGATGGACTGTCCGATCTCGGGGGCAGAAGTTGCTGAGGTAGTCAAACAACTACACAGCGGCGGAGCCCCGGGGGCGGATGAGGTTCGTCCTGGGTATCTCAAGGCTATGGATGTTGTAGGGCTGTCATGGTTGACACGTCTCTACAACATTGCGTGGTCATCGGGGGCAGTTCCTAGGGAGTGGCAGACCGGGGTGGTGGTCCCCATCTTTAAGAAGGGTGACCTGAGGGTGTGTTCCAACTATAGGGGGATCACACTCCTCAGCCTCCCTGGAAAGGTCTACGCCAAGGTACTGGAGAGGAGGGTCCGATCGATAGTTGAATCTCAGATAGAGGAGGAGCAATGTGGTTTTCGTCCTGGCCGTGGAACTGTGGACCAGCTCTATACCCTTGCAAGGGTGATGGAGGGGGCATGGGAGTTTGCCCAACCAATCCACATGTGCTTTGTGGATTTGGAGAAGGCTTATGACCGTGTCCCCAGGGGCACCCTGTGGGGGACGCTCCAGGAGTATGGGGTGGGTGGCTTTCTGTTAAGGGCCATTCAGTCCCTTTACCAGAGGAGCGTGAGTTTGGTCCGCATAGCCGGTAGTAAGTCGGACCTGTTCCCAGTGAGGGTTGGACTCCGCCAGGGCTGCCCTTTGTCACCGGTTCTGTTCATCACTTTTATGGACAGAATTTCTAGACGCAGCCGTGGTGTAGAGTGTGTCGAGTTTGGTGGCAGGAGAATCTCGTCTCTGCTTTTTGCGGATGATGTGGTCCTCCTAGCTTCATCCAGCTCTGACCTTCAGCTCTTGCTGGGTAGGTTCGCGGCCGAATGTGAAGCGGCTGGGATGAGGATCAGCACCTCCAAATCTGAGACCATGGTTCTCGACCGGAAAAGGGTGGCTTGCCACCTCCGGGTCGGGGGAGAGGTCCTACCTCAAGTGGAGGAGTTTAAGTATCTCGGGGTCTTGTTCACGAGTGAGGGTAGGAGGGATCGGGAGATCGACAGGCGGATTGGTTCGGCGTCTGCAGTGATGCGGACGCTGAGCCGATCTGTCGTGGGGAAGAGGGAGCTGAGCCAGAAAGCCAGGCTCTCGATTTACCGGTCGATCTACGTCCCAATCCTCACCTATGGTCATGAGCTTTGGGTAATGACCGAAAGAACGAGATCGCGGATACAAGCGGCCGAAATGAGTTTCCTCCGTAGGGTGGCCGGGCTCAGCCTTAGAGATAGGGTGAGGAGCTCGGACATTCGGGAGGGACTCGGAGTAGAACCGCTGCTCCTCCGGATCAAAAGGAGCCAATTGAGGTGGTTTGGGCATCTGGTCAGGATGCCTCCTGGACGCCTCCCCGGGGAGGTGTTTCGTGCATGTCCTGCCGGCAGAAGGCCCCCGGGTCGACCCAGGACACGTTGGAGAGGTTACATCTCCAATCTGGTCCGGGAACGCCTTGGGGTCCTGCCGGAGGAGCTGGTGGACAAGGCCGGGGAGAGGACGGCCTGGAGCTCCCTAATTGGGATGCTGCCCCCGCTCCCGGACCCGGATAAGCGGAGGAAGACGACGACGATAAACTCAGATGATCAAAGGTGTTTAAATTAAGAACTGTCAGACTGGTTCCAGCCTTCAGATTGCTTTATTGTTTTTCTAACTTGCAGAACTTCAATTTTCTTCTTCCTTCTTTTATAAGCTGACTTTAGCTAAATGTGGGAAACTGCAGCATTCGGGAGACCAAGACAAGAACAGGAAATGGATTGTAATTGGCCGATGTTCTCCTTTGGAGGAAGCAGTGAATAACAACCCTGTTGTTGGCAAGTGACAGCCATTCATTTGCACCTGTGGGCATTCAGAGCCTCCTAAATTAAAACAATTTAATTCAGAGGAATTTACTTACACAGTTAGTCAATACACCCTCTAGTTGCTGACTGAGTAGTTAGGATTTACTGCTGATGATTTGTTTTGGTAAAAAGAAGAGGGGCAGGGATAAACTTTTAGATTACTCATCAGAAAAAAAAGATGTTTGCATTTAATAACAAATGAAATAAAGGAAATATCTTTTAAAAACAATTTTACGAGTTAAATCTTGCTGCAGCTTCATAGGCTTGTTCATCTTTAATCAGATATTGGTGTATTATTCAAATACATTATTACATTTGTGGATAAAAGCATTTATTTGTCTTACATACTGCAGTTTTATTTAGTGCTGCATAATGGCTGGCAGGTGATCTAATATCAACTAATCACTTGTGAAAAAAATGGACATTAGTTAAAATATACCATTTTATTAATTTCTATGAAAGAAAAACATCTGCAAATCGTTTGCTAATAATATTCCAGTTTTTATGTGGTGGTTTAATCACAAAAGATTCTGAAGAGTCAGTTTTTAGTCTAAACTCCCAAAAAACAATGACAGACTCAAAGCTTTTAGCTGAGAATTTAATTTCCTGAGATCTTGGAATGTTTTCTGCAGACCACTGAGCAACCCGGAGACGACACAATATTTGAAGCCTTCAGTGCATTAAATAAGGCTTTCAGCCACTTTTCTCTCTGCATGTTATTTTAGAGTTGTTATTGCTGAGATAGAATAAAGCCTGCACAATTTGAGTCTTCAGGAAACCAATCACATTGTTGCATAGCAACCAGTAAAGATCAAATGGAAAGTAAGTTGACCTGTGCATTGTGAGGAGTCAATCGTTCTGCATTTACTCTAAGATAAACTCAAAGATGAGAATGGAGTCACGAAAAAGTAGTTTGAAGAAGACAAGTTTGGCTTTGGAGATTTAAAATATTCCTACTTATTATTTATGTTTCACTGTCAAAATAAGCACATAACAAAAACCTTCCTCAATAACATTCTTAGATGAAAATAAACCAAACTAAAAGAGTAACTGGCTTTATAAAGCTGATTTATAAAAGTATGTCATATTATTGAAAAATCTATATGGAATCACTGTGTATTGTATTTCTAGATCAAATACCTGCACAACTGCAAATTAGTCTTCAGGTAACCATAACGAGCTGCTGCTCTTTAGATAGGAAAACAAAACTTCAACCAGAAAGCTCTCAGTTTGAATGTTGGAAGCAAACTCAAGCTGTCATAAGCAGCTGTAACAAGCAAAAGGGTAAAATAAATAAAACGTTTTAATGTTTGTGATTTTGTCTTAATTTTATTTCCCTGTTCTTGTTAAAAAAGAAAAGAGCAACAGTAATGTAAGGCAGCGCAGCTGCAAGCCACGCAAAACAAAATTAGAGCGATGTCACGTTGTGATAACTTTATTGTTCTAACTAAATTATTTTCATGCTTTGTAAATATTTGTCCTGTTTGTACAATACACTCCAAATGTAAAAACTAAATCTGTCCATCCAGTTCCTGACTGTTTGTGGTTTTAGGAATTATGCACATAAAACAAGCAGTCTAAAAAAATACCCAGTTTGTGACATCACAAACGGAGAAAGAACTGCCTCTCACATGCAGGAGTGTGTCATGTTGTGGGGCAAGAGTCTAACCCAGGACGTGCAGAATCAGAGTCAGAGTCAGATTGTATAAAAAAAAAATTATTGACGAAAAGGTGAACTAAGGGCGCACTGGAAAATCCAGCGGGTGCAGAAACGGGAAGCAGCGTCTAGAGGGAAAAGTAGCAGAGGTGAGTATGGGAGTTGTAGAATGGCAGGGGAATTGCTGGCTGAGGGACTTACGGCTTAGATAGACGAGAAGCGTGTGGGAGGGGTGAGCTGGGGTAAGTCCAGGTAATGATTGTAGAGCGGTAGAGGTGAATGAGGAATGGGATCCGGACCGATGTGGTTCTGGAGAGGGAGCGAGAGGTGGAGGAGATCGGGTCGGCACTTGGAGGAGGGTGAACCAGGAAACGAACCAGATAAAAATCCAAAACGGCTTCGGGGAAAACTCTGATGATTATCCAGACCTGAGGTGGGGTAAAATCCAAAAATAGAATTAATCCAAGTCACGAGAGAACAAGAGCAGAGATAAGCGAGGGCTAGAGACTACCAGTCAGTAGTTAATCATCCGGCATCGAGTTATGTCCACCTTCCTCCTTATAAACCGGCCCGCTGATCAGCTGATTGGAAACAGCTGTTGCTCCCTCTCCTGAAACCAAAACACTCAGAGATAGTGAGATGATGAGACGAGTACTCACCCCAGCTCATGACAGAGTACAGCTGCTAGAAGAGCAGCAATTCTACTCTGAACCCCTCCTGGATAAGGGAGCTTCTCAGCTCATAGCAGCCTCAGTGGGATATTGGGTGGACGTAGCCAGCCCCAGCTTGATTTCTTAAAGTGACAGAGCCCTGAAACGGCTCATTCTGAAAGGTAATAAAACTGCTGAAATGGCTTCATGTGAGAGGAATTTAGTGCAAAGAACTTCATAAAGATATGAATCAGTCATAGAACTATTCTAACTTAAGAAACTATGTCCAAATCTGTCTTCTTAACTATCAGGAAATGATGATAATTTGTATTTAGTGAGTAAAGCAGTGGATATATTTTGTTATACCATATAGTCCACAAAATAGTGGTCTGTTATTTAAAAAAATAAATGTGAGTTTGAGAAATAGTAGCAAAAGGCTTCTGCTCAGTAGGTCATAATATTATAAAACCGCTACCTTGAGATATTGTTAAATATTTTCAAGATTTAAACAATTCAGCTTTAGAGGTGTAAGTTTCATTACGGGGAACCATTGTGACAAACCCCAACAAGTTTAGTTTGGATCCTCAGCTGAACAGAGAAAAGTCCTGGTTCCCAGCCTTTATGCTTCGGCAGAGCCCGACATGTCATGGATGCAGCGTTTGGCTCCTGTGTGGTTTTCATGTGACATTTTGACATTCTGCTGTGTAAGCAAAAGTTGGTCAAAACTAACTTGTCACATCAGCACAATGCAGCACCTTGTGTCAAAAGCACAGCTGCCAGTTGCATTTATTTCTTACAATCATGTCATGATCATGAAGGTAATTTTATTTACGCTCCATGCTGTAACAGGAAGTTGTAACTGCACTTCATCTGAAAGTTGCACTGAAGAATTTAGTTTAAAGTGAAAATTCAAATCAAAGAATGTAGAGAATTATCCACCCAATTTTCAGCTGTCAGGAGTTAATTTCCATTCTTTGGGGGAGTAAATGGACAATATGGACAGGACAGCATTTTATAAAGAGCTTTTGTCCAAGTTAGAAATATTCCTCTGATTCTGACATTTCACAGCTCAGGTTTGGAGGTTTGCAGGAGGAAAATAAATAAAATAGTTGTATTTTTTAAGTGTTGAAATGCATCCAAACATCTGTAAGAGAATAGCTGGAACCATGTTTAAATAAATAAGCAAACTGTAAAACATACTTGTGCATTTTCTGCAAACTGTCAAAAGTAATTTTAAAGACATGCATTAACACGTCAGATCAACCTGCCTGTAGTGAGCAGCCTTAGCACTTCACATCATTTCTAGTAAAACACTTTCATTAAATATTCATGAACTCTGTAATCACCTTAAAGGCACTTTGATTGTATAGGAGCGTGTACATTAAAGTCAGAATATTTCATATTTTATACTCTGGGTTCTTCTATTTAGAGTTTCTGTCAGTAGTTTAATATTTAGATTATTCTTGTTGATATGCAACTTTGAAGCCAGAAACATTAGTAATATAAAAACAAATGTTTGAAAAAAAATCTAGGAAAATTTATTTTTGCTAAGTCTACATGAAACAATGTTTTTGTGGGTTCTTTTTAAAGACTTTCTAGCTGTGACTGTTCTTTGGATACGTTCTCAGTTTCCACCAAATTGGGCCTTTTATTTACAGTGTTGAGACTCTACAAACAAATGAAACAATAACAATAATAATCTTTAATGGTATCTTACTCTTGACTGCCAGCCCATTTCGTTCCCTTAAAGAAATCAAACTTTCATCATCATTAGTGAGAAAAGCAGTCAAAACTCCAGCTGAACATTTCAACTCTGAACCATTCGAACAGTTTTACTGGTTCTGGAACACACAGGATTTCATTAGAAAACAGTTTTAGGAACCAGTTAGTTTGGTAGCAAAAGAACAGCAAGCAGAGGCAGCAGGTTTTGGATGATAAACATCCTAAAGGAGTCATACAGTCATTATTTAAAAAAATCTCAGTGGTCTCTAGTATGAATTAATGTCTTGTGAGCGGTTTTCTGTGGGAAAAAACTGTGGCACTCCTGTTTCAGGAGGTAGAAGTCACTCAGAGAAGCGGGGACTGAGCTCACGGCAGTCAGTCTGTTCTCACGCTCCTGCGGCCAGTCCGGCCGATCCAACCTGCAGTCAGAGAGGATATTTACACCACTGCATCCGGTTTGATAATGAATTGCGCTTGTGGGAAGCTGCCGCTGGCTGATTCTGCCCACCAATCAGGTATTCCCACTAGAAAGTAGGCGTGAACCATCGTTCTGTTTGGCCTTGGCACCCAAAATGTCTTGAAACGGCCCTGGGTGTAGGACTGAGTTTTGAAGGTGATCTGAATTGTATCAAATGTATAAATATTACATGTGCATAACTTATTGTTTTATACAGGTAAAAATGTGTAGTGGAGATAAATCTACCTACATTTTACTTTTCAACACTTTTTGTTTTCTTGTTTTTATGTAACTAATTTCCTGTCCTGTCTGTCTCTCATCTTCCTGCATCTCCTCTAAATTCTCCAGAAGAACTGCTGCCTGGATTCTTACTTTTTCACCTCACGAGCCACTTTTGAGCAGATCAAAGGGATCTCCTGACTGCAAAGCGTAGTGTGCGTTTCGATGCTGCGTCAGTGAGGTGAAATCACCGCAGCACACGATGAGCGAGTGCGTCAGGCACGATTAAAATACAGAGTACCAGAGGACATGAACGATCATGTGCTAATTATAGTTTTTTGGTTGCACCACTTTGAGAATGTACCGTGCGCAGAACACAGCTGCCTGGAGCGCACCAATGATCAGCTTCTGCCGCTCTCTGTGCTCTCTGCTCAAAGAACCCCCGGTAGCTGAGTCCATATAAATTATGTGATATAGGTAGAAACATTTCCCCCGCTCTCCCTGGATATGTAGGATATCCAGCTCTCCCATAATTTGATCCCTGCTCCTGCATGAAAAACCGGACATTATCATCAATACAAGAAACTCCCCGGACGTCCCAGACAGAGAGTGAAAAGTGGACATGTCCGGCCTCCTGGTTTGATGCCAGCTCGGGCTTTCTCCACGCAGTTTATGGAAGATTTAAACACAAAACGGGAGACTGTCTTAAATGCAAGACAGAGCTTGGTCATCCTACTCTCCAGGCCAACGCATGTCCGCACGGAGCGCATGCGGGGTGGTGGGGGTGCGTTCAAGAGTTGGGGTTGCTTAGCTGTTGCTTGGCCCAATCTTGGGGTTGTTTTAACAACTACTAGCTACCGCCTGGCGCAGCCTATGGAGACAATGCACAGATAAACCAGCTGTAAACACAACTGCCCTACCAGGGCTACACCAAACAGACCCATAAGTAAATGCGCCAATAGCTCCCCCAGAAGCCTATGTGTAATTCGAACCCTGAACACAAATCTTCCACGGCCTCCGTTTACTCGTGCTGTGGAGTTGCATAGCTGAGACACTCCTTGGTCTCACTTGTGTCAGGTTCGTTGGCAGATCTGAAGCGTGACTGAGGCCATCAGAACAGTCAGAGTGAACAAGAGCCGAGGACCAGATGACATTTGTGGCCGCTTACTTAAATTCTGTGCATTCCAGCTGACACCTATACTGCACCACATTTTTAATGAATCTTTACGGTTACAAAAGGTCCCTAAAATATGGAAGGATGCAGAAATTGTACCGATTCCTAAGGTGAGACATCCAGGTATTTTAAATGATTTCCGCCCTGTTGCTCTAACTTCCATTTTAATGAAAATCTTTGAAAAGCTGGTTAGATGCGAGCTTTTAAAGCAGACACAGGGACTGCTGGATCCTCTACAGTTTGCATATCAGGCTGGGAGGGGTGTGGAGGATGCAACGGTCACTCTGTTAGATATGCTTTTTCATCATCTGGACCTAGTAGGAACTCATGCTCGACTCCTCTTTGTGGACTTTTCGTCCGCTTTCAATACAATCCAGCCTCATGTTTTAGTTAATAGGCTAGAGGAACAGTTTCACCTGAGTAAAAGCATGCTTGGGTGGATACTAGACTTTATGATCAACAGAACACAAAAGGTCAGAGTGAATAGTACCCTGTCGGATACGAGAACTGTGTCTACCGGATCTCCTCAGGGCTGTGTTTTGTCCCCGTTGTTGTATATTTTATACACCAACATGTGCCAAAGCAAACATGAGAGAAGGACAATTATTAAATATGCTGATGATTCGGTAGTTGTCAGTCTCCTGAGAGAAGGGGAATACAGCCATGGACCTGTTCTTGATGATTTTATCTCTTGGTGTGATGAATCATATCTACAACTTAATGTAATTAAAACTAAAGATATGATCATTGATTTTAGAAGGAAGCCTCAACAACAGCATGATCTTTCCATAATTAAAGGTCAAACTATTGAGCAGGTGAAATCATATAAATATCTGGGGACAATTATTGATAGGGAGCTGAACTTTGAGGAAAACTGTGATGCTGTGGGTAAGAAAGGCCAGCAGCGTTTGTACTGCCTTAGAAAACTGGCCTCATTCCATGTGGACAGGACTATAATGTCCATGTTTTATTGTTCTTTTATTGAAAGTGTTTTATCCTTCTCCTTAGCCTCATGGTTTGGTCAGGCAAATCTTAAACAAAAGGAAACACTGAACAGGATAGTAAAGTGGTCGGGTCGCCTGCTTGGAAAACAAGTGAAAAGTGTGGCACAACTGTACAGTGGGCAGGTAGAGAGAATTGCCAACGCTATTGTTAGAGACACGGGCCACCCACTGCATGCCCAGTTTGCCCTCCTGCCATCAGGACGGAGATTTATTGTGCCTAAGTGCAGGACCAAGAGGTATAAAAGGAGCTTTATTCCTGAGGCAGTAACAACTCTCAATAAGAAATGAGTCTAGCGTGGCTTCTTTACTTGATTTTATCTCTATTTATTCGTGGATTGTTTTTATACTTTTTGTATTTTTATGTATGTGTGTATATTTTGTGAGTGTGTGTGTAACTGGGCGCTAATTCTCATGTCACATGGCAAATCAAATTTACCTTCGGGTACTAATAAAGTTACCTTGACCTTGACCTTGAGTTCTGTTGCCCAGACGCGGAGAGACGGAGATAACCAGCATGGTTATCTCCTGAAGGTGTAGTTTGAGTGTTTAGAGGGCTGGTAAGCCTGGAGACTCGATACAAAGTCTGGTGAGAAACGATGACTGAGCAATGAATGAAACGCCGGCACTTCCTTAAGTAGTGTCGGCGTGATGACGTCAGTCGCCACGTTGGTGGCAGGAATGAATGGAATGCAGTCAGCTGGAGGAGTTCGTGACAGGACCCCCCCCTCTAGGGACGGCTCCCGAAGTCCCAGGACAGCGGGCCCAGAAGTCACTTAGCAGGGTAGGGTCGACAAACGAGCTCGTGGGCTCCCAAGAGCGTTCCTCAGGTCCGTACCCCTCCCAATCCACGAGGTACTGCCAACCTCGTCCCCGGCGGCGAGCGTCCAGAATCCTGCGGACCGTGTAGGTGCGATCCGCCTCAACACCGCGGGGAGGAGGCACCCGGACCGGTGGAGGGTGGAGAGGAGAGGAGATCACCGGCTTAAGCTGGGAGACGTGAAAGACCGGGTGGATCCGGAGAGTAGCCGGGAGGCGCAGACGGCAGGTGACAGGATTGATGACCTTGAGGACAGGGAACGAACCCAGGAAGCAAGGAGTGAGCTTCCGGGAGCCAGCCGGCATCCTCAGGTTAGCGGAGGAGAGCCACACCTGAAGACGGGGCCAGGCCGGTGGCGGCGGCGATGCTGACGGGCATACTCCGTGTTGGCCCGGGTGATGGCCGCACGGGCCCGGATCCAGGCGAGCCGACAGCGGCGGACCAGCGGCTGGGCAGCAGGGACCTCCACCTCGGGCACCTGGTGATCAAACAGAGGTGGCTGATAACCGTAACAGGTCTCGAAGGGAGACAGACTCGTGGCTGAGGAGGTCTGGAGGTTGTGTGACAGCTCCGCCCACAGGAGAAAGCGGGGCCAGGTGGTCGGCTGGGACGAAGCGAAGCAGCGCAGGTAGCGTCCAAGCTGCTGGTTAGCTCTCTCTGTCTGACCGTTTGTCTGCAGATGGTATCCAGAGGACAGACTGGTGGAAGCACCGACCAGGCAACAGAACGCTTTCCAGAAGCGTGAGACGAACTGGGGTCCTCGGTCGGAAACCACGTCCTGAGGGAAACCATGGAGCCGCACCACCTGTTCCAGGAGCAGTTCGGCCGTCCTCTTGGCTGTGGGGAGGCCGGCCAGGGCCACTAAGTGCACGGCCTTGGAGAAACGGTCCGTGATAGTCAATATAGTGTCCAGGTGGTCGACTGCCGGCAGTCCCGTGACAAAGTCCAGCCCGATGTGTGACCACGGCCGCTTGGGCACAGGGAGAGGCTGCAACTCTCCAGCGCCGGGTCGGTTGGAGGACTTGGATCGAGCACACACATCACATGCAGCTGTGAACTCGCGGACGTCCTTCCTCATGGACGGCCACCAGAGAGCCCGACGGAGGAACTGGAGGGTACGGGCTTGTCCTTGATGTCCCGCGAGCCGTGAACAATGCCCCCACGTGAGCGCCTCTTGCTGGCAGGAGGCGGGAATGTAGAGACGGTTCGGTGGGGTCTCCGGCGGCGCTGGATCGCCAGGAAGTGCCGCCTGTATGGACTGCTCCAACGGCCATTGGAGGGAGGCCAGGAAGCATTGAGCCGGTAGAATGGTCCGAGGCTCCGGGGGGGCGGCATCTGGTGCGAAACGCCGAGAGAGAGCGTCCGCCTTGAGGTTCTTGGAGCCGGGCTGGTAGGCGATATGGAAGTGGTACGGCTTGAAAAAGAGGGCCCACCGAGCCTGACGAGGGTTGAGCTGGCGGGCAGTCTGTAGATGAATGAGATTCTGGTGGTCGGTCCAGATCAGAAAGGGATTGGTGGTCCCCAGGAGCCACTGCCTCCATTCCTCCAGCGCCCATTTTATTGCCAGCAGCTCTCTGTCGCCGACTCCGTAATTCTGCTGTGTGGGGGAAAACTTCCGGGAGAAGTAGGCACATGGGTGGAGCTTAGAGTCTGGAACCCGTTGCGAGAGAACGGCCCCCGCTCCCACATCCGAGGCGTCCACCTCCACGACGAAGGGCCGGGTCTGGTCCGGGTGGAGGAGGATGGGTTCTTTAGTAAAACGTCCGACCAGATCATGGAAAGCACGGACAGCCTCTGGAGTAAGGCGAAAAGGGCGAGGCTGATTGGTGGTTTTGGTGAGTGAGGTCAGAGGTGCTGCGAGGGAACTGAAGTTGCGTATAAACCTCCGGTAAAAGTTCGAGAAACCCAGGAAGCTTTGCAGCTGCTTCAGGGTCGTGGGTAGAGGCCACTGAGCTACGGCCTGAACCTTCTGGGGGTCCATCTTCAGGCCCTGGGAGGAGATGGTAAAACCCAGGAAGGAGGTGGACTCCTGGTGAAACGCACACTTCTCCAGTTTGCAGTAAAGTCCTTGGTCCAGGAGGCGGGACAGAACAACTCGAACATGCCGGATGTGCTCTTCGGCCGTGCGGGAGTAGATGAAGATGTCATCTAGATAGACAAAGACCCAGCGACCCAACATGTCTCTCAGCACATCTGTAATGAACCGCTGGAAGACGGCGGGGCTGTTGCAGAGTCCAAAAGGCATCACCAGATATTCATAGTGGCCAGTGGGTGTGATAAAAGCGGTCTTCCACTCCTCACCTTCCTTAATACAGATGAGGTTATAGGCGCTGCGCAGATCCAGTTTAGTAAACACTGCGGCTTGTGTGATGGCGTCCAGAGCGGTGCCCATGAGAGGGAGAGGGTGACGGTCCCGGATCGTTATTTTATTTAACCCTCGATAGTCTATGCAGGGCCCCTGCAGATCTCCCTCCTTCTTTTTAACAAAGAAAAACCCCGTGGCCCCGGGGGAAGTTGAGGGACGGATGAATCCCTTCTGCAGGGCATCAGTTATATAATTGTCCATAGCCCGGGTTTCCGCCGGAGAGAGGGAGAACAGGCGACCCCGAGGGGGGGTGGTGCCGGGCTGGAGCCTGATCTCCAGGTCGTAGGGTCGGTGAGGAGGTAACCTGGTAGTGGGTTCTTTAGCGAAGACCTGAGCGAGGTCGTGGTATTGAGGAGGGATGAGCGTCAGGTCTACGTCTGTGGGAGGGGCTGCTCCAGTCCGAGGTGCAGGGGAGTTCCGGTGGTTATGGCAACCCGTGCCCCAGGCCAGGACTTTACTGGTGGACCAGGAGATGTGAGGCTCATGGCGGCAGAACCAGGAATGACCCAGGATGAGAGGCGTAGCCGGAGCCTGGATGACCAGGAAGTGGAGGGTCTCCCGGTGTTGGTCAATAGTCATGTGGAGACCCTGAGTTCGGTGGGTGAGAGGGTACGGCATGATGGGCCGGCCGTCCACAGAGGTCATGGGAATGGGTCGGTCGAGGGCGGTGAGGGGTATCTTGAGCCGAGTAACCAGTCCGTGATCGATAAAACACTCCGCAGCCCCAGTGTCTAAAAGTGCCTCCAGTCTGGTCGGGCCTTGGTCCAGGTGGAGGGAGACCGGGAGAGTGGTTCGGTGTGGAGCCGGAAAAGTGGAGACTCCGGGCGGGACAGCTCCTACTCCGACCCGGAGGGACCTTTTCCCGGTCGTTTTGGGCACGTGCCACGGTGGTGACCCAAATCCCCACAGTAAGCGCATCTTCCCTCCTGGTAGCGCCGTGCCCGTTCCTCAGGGGGAAGATGTCCCAGCTGCATCGGCTCCTCCGTCGGTTGGTGAGCCGGCCGGCGGGGTGATGTCCTGGTGTGTACGGGGGCTGACATGGTGCTCGGCCGGTTCAGGACGCAGCGGTCCAGTTGGAGAGCCAGATCCACTACCAGGTCCAGGGAGGTTGGGACCTCGTGCCCGATCATGCCCTCCCGGATTCTCGGTGACAGGCCCTCCAGGTAAACTGCCTTGAGGGCGGCGTCATCCCACCTCAACCGAGCTGCTGTCGTTCGGAAGCGAGAGGTGTACTGAGCCGCCGTCTAGGAGCCCTGGCGAAGCTGAAGCAGCCGCGTCTCGTCCGAGACCTCGCTGCTGGGGTGCACAAAAGTCTTTTTCATCTCCTTTACAAAAGTCTCATAGTCGTTGCAGGCAGGAGATTTCTGATTGTAAAGAGCCGCCGCCCATTCACCGGCTCGACCTGTCAGCAGTGAGGTCAGCAGGGCGACACGAGAGCAGGATGTGGGGTAGCGTGCCGGCTGGCACTCGAAAGTCATGGCCAGGGTCGCCAACATGCCCTCCGGGGATCCCCTGGTTCCGTCCCACTTCTCTGGAAGGCTGAGGCGTGGTTCCATCCTGTCAGGAACAGCTGCGGTCTGACGTTGCAGAGCGGTGGTCAGCTGGAGTACTAGCTTGGTGAGTGACTCAATCTCGGTGGCTTGGCGATCAGCTATGGCACAGAGCTGGTTCATGTCTGCCGCATGCTGATCCAAGATTGTGCGCTGTTGAGCCACTTCGGCACGCAGACGCGCGAACTCCGCTGGGTCAACTTGTGGCTCAGTCATCCTGTCAGGTTCGTTGGCAGATCTGAAGTGTGACTGAGAGTTCTGTTGCCCAGACGCGGAGAGACGGAGATAACCGGCGTGGTTATCTCCTGAAGGTGTAGTTTGAGTGTTTAGAGGGCTGGTAAGCCTAGAGACTCGATACAAAGTCTGGTGAGAAACGATGACTGAGCAATGAATGAAACGCCGGCACTTCCTTAAGTAGTGTCGGCGTGATGACGTCAGTCGCCACGTTGGTGGCAGGAATGAATGGAATGCAGTCAGCTGGAGCAGTTCGTGACAACTTGGCTGCTGAATCAGCACAGCCTTCTGTGGTCCAAAGCCAAGATGGGTGATTTCATGAATGCTAATTTACAGTATAAGACATTGTCTTTTTCTGACTCGAGCATTTCTTGATCTATTTTGTTTTGGTGGCTTACGCAGAGGAGTTGAAGTTTTTACATTCAGCATGCATATAAACCTCAAGCCCTTTTTACAAGACACATCGTGCTGGCAAATCGGTGTAATATTACTGCAACGTTGTGTCTTATAAACGCAGGCATGGCGTTGCGCGAATTTTGCAGCATTTCTTCTGCATTGCTTGGTAGTAATATTGCGGTAATTGTCTGTCTTATAAACTGAGACTGCTATTTGGTGCAACAGAGATAGGTGTCATGATGATGTGGGGAGTTAGTGCCAAGCTCCGGCCGGCAGCTACACTGAAAATGAAATAAACACGGGCTGTAAGTTTTGCTTTTAGAACAAAATCAGCTGAGACAGCAAACTGGAGGGCTGCAGCTCTCCTGGGGCTTCTCTCCGTTAGAGATGGAGGTCAGATAACCAGAGACTGCACAGGGACTGTGAGGGACACCTTTAGGGGCGGTTTGTTAAAAAAAAAAAAAAAACGCAACGATCAGAGCTTCAATTGTGATCAAAAGCAAGTTATGTCTGAGAAAAATGGAAGTGACGAAAAAGAATGAAACAATAGCCAAAGAAGCAAGGGTGCTGAGAAAACAAACAAACAAACAAAAAAAAAAAATCACAGCCACGTGGACAAGAAATGGTGTTGTATGGATCAGAGAGCAAGAAGGTCTAAATGCAAAAATGATCAAAGATTTGAAAGATCTGGAAGTGTTGCAGGGTAAAAGATGATTTATTGTGTAGCACTGACTAAATAATGGATAGTGGAAACAGTTTAACAATGGATATGGAAGTACAAATGAATTCATAAAGAATAAATGGATTCCCATGAGAAAATATATAAACTTGACAGTAAAATAGACGAAAGTTTATTTGAGTTAAATATAAATAGTAATTATTATGCAGAAGATCAGCTAAATAGTGGGTTAACTAACAATGATTCATTATCAATCATACACATAAACAGTAGAAGTTTAGTTTCCAAGATGTCAACAATAAAGGACTATTTAGGTAAATTTAAAAGTAAATTCAAAGACATTGCCATTACTGAGACTTGGCTTTATGATGAAAGGATGACTGAAGTACAAATAGAAGGGTATGAACTTCATTTTGTAAATAGAATAAATAAAAGGGGTGGTGGTGTTGCCCTGTACATTAGCAATGATTTAAAATGTAAATTAGATAAGAAAATGACTATGATGGAAGATAATGTTATGGAAATGGTAACAGTGGAAATTATCAATGACACATCAAAAAATATAATAATCAGTTGTGTATACTGAGCACCCGGTTCTTGCATCAGGTCATTTACAGATAAAATAAATGAGTTTGTGGATCATATTAAAAACAAAACATTGTTTATGTGTGGGGACTTTAACATTAACTTAGAACATCCTGTGGCTCTTAGAACATCAAGTGATTTTTTTGATATGATATATAGTTTAGGTTTGGTTCCTTTGATAAACAAACCTACCAGGATCACAACCCAAAGTGCAACAATAATTGATAATATATTCACTAATAGAAAGGAGGACGTTGTTAAAACTGGGATATTGATGACAGATATTAGTGATCATTTACCTATTTTCGTAGTGTCTAAATATCACAATAACAATAAAAATATCATAAAACATAATTTTATTAATTACAAAAGAAATAAATCAGTTAAAGCCCTGGAGGACCTAAATAAAGATCTTAAAATGCAGAACTGGACAGAAGTCTGTCAGTGATGTGAACAATGCATATACATCCTTCATGAAAATACTGCTGAAATCGTTTAACAGTAGTTGTAAATTAATTAAAATAACAGGTAAAAGGGACAACCAACCATGGATGACTAATGGAATTAAAAATGCATGTGCCAAAAAAAATAGTCTGTATATGAGATTCTTAAGGTTACAAACAAAGGAAGCCGAAGACAGATATAAAAAAATATAAAAATAAATTAGTAACAATAATTAGAAAACAGAAGAAAGAGTACTATGGTGAGCTATTGAATAAGAACAAAGACAACATCAAGACTACATGGGGAATAATAAATAATGTGATTAACAGAGATAATACAAATGCAAGACTCCCAAACTACTTTGTAAAGGACAATAAAGACATTTATGAAGTTAAAGAAATTTCTAATGAATTCAATGATTTTTTTCTAAATGTAGGAAGGAGTCTGGTGGAAAGCAAACCAATAATTCACGATACAATGAATACAATACCTAGAAATGTTAATAGTATTCTCCTTGACAAAGTAGATCAACAAGAAATAAGAAACATTGTAAAAAACTGGGGAAGCAAAAGATCAACTGATTGTGATGATCTGGACATGGTGACTGTAAAAGCTATAATTGAATCTGTTATTGAACCATTCACTTACATCTCTAATCTGTCACCATCTATAGGAGTCTTCCCTGATTTAATGAAAATTGCCAAGGTGGTTCCATTATTTAAGAGCGGTGATAAACAGAGTTTCACTAATTACAGGCCAGTGTCACTGCTTCCACAGTTTTCCAAAATATTAGAAAAAGTGTTTGCATTAAGGTTGGACAAATTCATTGACGAAAATTCAATTTTAAATCGTGAACAGTATGGCTTTAGGACCGAACATTCAACAGCAATGGCAGTTATGGATTTAGTAGATAAAATTTCATCAGCAATTGACAATAAAAACCATTTCATTAGTGTTTTTATTGACTTAAAAAAGGCATTTGATGTCATTGATCATTCAAGGTTACTTCTTAAATTACACCGGTATGGAATAAGAGGGGTGGCACATCAATGGGTTAATAGTTATTTACGCAATAGAAAACAGTTTGTTCAAATAAATAATGCTAAATCTGAATTAAAAGATATTTATTATGGTGTGCCACAAGGGTCAGTCCTCTGACCTAAACTGTTCATATTGTTTATTAATGACCTGGTAAATGTGTCGAATTTACTTGGCACAGTTTTATTTGCGGATGATACTACATTGTTTTATTCAGGATTAAATATACATGAAGTAACTCAAGTAATAAACAGTGAATTGATTAAAGTAAAAAAATGGTTTCATATAAATAGACTGTAACTGAACCTGAACAAAACAAACTATATACTGTTTAATAACAGAAGAAGCTGTGATGTATCTTTAATGATAGATGGAATGGAAATTCAAAGAGTAAAAGAAACCAAATTTCTTGGAGTCCTGTTCGATGAGAGTCTCACGTGGAAATCACATGTAGGTTATATAAAGGGGAAAATCGCCAAAGCCATAGGTGTATTATATAGAGTCAAGTTTCTACTAAATTTGTCGGGGTTGTTAACATTGTATCACTCACTGATTGAACCATATTTATTTTATTGTTTAGAAATTTGGGGAGCCACTTGCAAAACTTTTACACAACCGTTGTTCATTTTGCAAAAAAGAGCATTGAGAATCATTAATAATAGTAACTATAGAGATCACACTAATCAATTATTCATTAGATACAAAATACTGAAATTTCCTGACTTGGTAGAGTGGAAAATATTGCAAATAATGTACAGAGCGAATACGAGTAATCTACCAACTAATATTCAGAAAATGTTTCATAAGAGGGTAAGTGGGTACATGTTAAAAGGAACTGATGTCTTTAAGAAACCTAGATTCAGAACCAAAGTTAGGGAATGTAACATTTCTGTAAATGGTGTAAGATTGTGGAATGCCATTAACAAGGAATTTAAAGAATCAACTACACTTGCTATATTTAAAAAATGTATAAAATCTAATTTATTTAGTAATTATGAAAAGGAGAATTATAATGTCAAAGATTAGATGTGAAAATATTAGAAAGTGACTGAGGTTACACTGTGTTTGTTTGGCGGATAATTTTATTTCGTAAAAAGGGGCAGAAATCATAAGATTTTTTCTTCTATCTGCTCCTTTTCATTCAAATGTTTTTTTTTCAATATGTTAATGTATCCTGTATTTGTTTGTGTTTATTTTATACATTGTGAATGAAATCAAAGATAAAAAAAAAAAAGTGTGCGGCAGAGCAGAGACAGCCCCCATACCACCTTTATGCCGCCATCGTCTAATCCATTATAAAAAGTACACAACTGTGCCACATTACCGCCATGGTCTGACCACTTATATATGACCTAAGGCACCCTAATGGCGCCACAGCATTGCTACAAATTGATGGCACTGAAGGGCTTCAGAGTGACAGATTATGTTTCAAAAAGAACAAGTATTATATGTTTCTTAGTGAACCCCATCTTTAATTAACTAAATTAGATAACGATGTGTAGAGATATAAAACCAAATGAATGATTCGGAAAAGGATAGAATGCTTTCTTCGGGTCAGGGATGAGGTCCAGCCCCAAGTATCACGAGGTCTTGTTCACAAGTGAGGGAAAACTAGAGCACGAGATCAATAGACGGATTGGTGCTGCATCTGCAGTGATGTGGGCATTGTATCGGTCTGTTGTGGTGAAGACAGAGCTGAGTCAGAAGGCGAAGCTCTCGATTTACAGGTCGATCTATGTTCCTACCCTCACCTATGGTCATGAGCTTCAGGTAGTGACCAACAGAACGAGATTGCAGATACAAGTGAATGAAATGAGTGTTCTCTGCAGAGTGGCTGGGCTCTCCCTTAGAGACAGGGTGAGAAGCTTGGTCATCCGGGAGGGGCTTGGAGTAGATTCGCTGTACCTCCACATCGAGAAGAGCCAGTTGAGGTGGCTTGGGCATCTGGTCAGGATGCCTCCTGGACGCCTCTCTGGTGAGGTTTTCCGGGCACATCCAGCCGGGAGGAGTCAATAACTGACTTGAGTTCTCTGACCTGCAAACAGATGTTTGGACACTTGGATGAAGAGAGGAGTGAAGCTGTCAACTGATCACCACCTGGTAGTGAGCTGGATCAGATAACAGTGTCGCTGTCACACTTTATAGCATGACAACAGCAAATTAATTATGACCAATAAGATGTGATGATTCCATATAAATATGAAATATCAATCTGATTGATCTTCGAATGTCTAATCAGAAGATTATAGTTACTTTCACTTGCTCAGGGACCATAAACACACTTCGTATTAATTCAGTCAGAGTCAGGCATATAGTTAAAAAGGAATCTTATTATTTTCTAAACTAACGATTATACATGACAAGATACGAATAATGAGATGTGATGGAGTGGATATGCGGTGATGGAATGTGATGTGTAGGTGGTGTGATGTAAGTTAGATGTTTATCAGAATCTTTTTATCTGAGAGAAATTGTGAAATCTGGGTGTAAAAGAATTTGTTGTCTGCTATAAACTAGAGAGTTGATTATTAATAAAACAGCATCAGACACAATCTGTTGTGTCTACAAACCCTGGCGGAAACCGCCAGCAGATCTGGACTGTCAGAAGTCGGGCGGACCTCACCGCACTGGGAGCCCATAGATTAGCTCTGTTACGACCCGTCCAGTGTTAAGATGTCTCCAGGTCACAACAGTAGCTGGAATGCTTGTCTGCGTCCAAAGTGGATGGGGCTCTTCGGGAGCCATCTGGCTGTGTCAGCTTTAGGGCTGCAACAAACGATTATTTGGATAATCGATTAATCGGATGGGGTCTTGACACGATTAATCGATTAATCAGATTACATAGGGACATTTTTAAAAACTGCCAGGGAAACGTTATTTTTCTCCTTCCTTCACTTTATTAAACACAACATTATTAGAAAACAGTTCAATAACAGAAAAACAACATGCCATCACCTAAATTGTCTTATAAGGCGTATAGACAGAGACCCTAAGCTACATCTATCTGTGACCTAAAATGCTTGGTCCAAATTAAACAGCTTAAAGAGCAAGTCAACCCCTACCAGAGTCTAACTCCACTCCCGCTTCATGTTTGAAAAATGCAACACATGCTGTTGCCTGGCAGACCGAGAGGGCGGAGCCGCTAACAAATACACACACACTCAGGCTCACGACAGCATTGTGACATCATAATGTACCAGTTTACATCATAGCATACTTCTTAGCCAATAGCGGTGGCAGATTTAAATTAAAATACAGTGCAGAGTTTTTACCTGACAACGGCACAACACTGCCAGTTTTAGGCAGAATATTTAAATTTTAACTAAGATGCACTGAAGTGCCAAATTATTGACGACACGTGTCTGCAGCACGATTAGACACTCGTTTATTTAGTTTATCAGCAAAAAAAAGTTTATTTGGGGGTGACTTGCTCTTTAAGGGCAATTCTCATCTGTTTTGTTTGATCTCATCTGTAGACATTTATTATAATTGGGGATGTCAAACAACTAATTTTTAAATGTAATTAAACATAGGCTGTGAATTAATCAAAATTAATCACTATTTCCAAAAATGACTGAAAAATACCAAATAAAACAAAAGTAAATGAATGCCATCCTCCTTGCGATGATGCCCTGGGCAACTGCCATAAAGTCACATCAAGAAATGCTGCTGATCATTCCAATGATCCCAAATAGACTCACATTAGGCCACATGAAAGCAACTGAACCCAAAAATATATTAACCAGTATATAACTGCACTCTCACACAACACGCCTGCAGCAACAGTTAGGACTCCTCCCTCCCTTTTAAAAGCGTTTTTGCTTCTGAGGACATTGTGGTTGTAAAACCACATGCTAGTAGTCTGGCCCCGGTGTGATCAACCAGTTTCTGCGGGAATGTGACAGCGGAACCGGTTCGCAGCGGCGCGAGTCCCCCCCCCCCCCCCCCCCCCCCCGACTATCAAATAGCGTCGCGCTTACAATTTTATAGACTTTTTTTACGAGCTTAGGGCATGTCTAGCCTGTGTAATAATCTGGGGCTTGGGTGAATCACTTTTGAAAAGTTTTTAACTTACCCGGACACAGAGCTCTCTCCTTCCTCGCTGATGATTCTGACATGCTTGCGTTTAAGACGCTGCATCATCACCGTAGTATCCCCGTGCCATGCTAAGTCTGACCTACAAACGTTGCATGTCTTCGCCTGATTTAACTGAAAATGCTCCCAAACTTTAGAAGTTTTAACTTTTTTGGGGTCTCGCTGCTTCTGCCATGTTCCTCTTACAAACACCTGCCGGCTCTCCACCGGTCTGCACGCAACGGCGGGCGGGAGGGGAGGGGGCTTTTGGAAGAGTTGCGCAACACAACGAATCGATGACGCAATTCGTTGCCAACGCTTTTAGTAATCGATTTTCATCGAATTCATCGATTCGTTGTTGCAGCCCTAGTCAGCTTGCAGCGTGCAAACAGGGTTTTGACTGTATGTCAAAAGAGATGTCTCAAGGATGCTTGTCCCGAATTGGCCGGTTTGGAACTCCGCTACAAACTGATTTACTCGGGAAGCAATTCTTGTTTTATCAAACTACTTTGTTATGATTTCTGGCCAAGTTTGGCCAATCAAAATTCGACAAGTTTCTGGGTATTGACCAACATCCCTCAGAAAGCCACGTCCTCCTCAGATACAAAGATGTTTTTAACACTGTGATTGAGAATGGCTTAAAACACTTACTCATAACCTTAATTTGTATCTTATGAAGATGTGTATGAGTGTAGATAATGATTCACTTGTTAAATCAAACACATACTGATCATAAGATCTGCAATGGATCATTGTAAAAGCAATACTCATTTCAACTTCATTGATTTAAGCACAGATTATTCAAACATTTCATTTAAATATCTTGTTCATTCAACCAAATGATTAATTAACTTTTAAGTTGTAAAGCCTTGTAGGATTCGTGTGGATTCACTTTTTTATTCAGAGTGAGGAATCCAGCAGTCTGACTTTTAGCAGAGAGATAAGGCTTTTGCGGGAGACCTTGACAGTTTATTTATGTCTGTGTTGAAGAACAATAAGTGAGCAAAAGGTTGATCTGTGCGTCTGGATCCTCCAGCTGGTGCAACCTTGACTTTGCAGCTCTGGCATGTATGAAAGGTTATGCTGTGTCAATTTGATAGTGAAAATGTACCCTTTTGATTCATTACAGCGGTGTGTAGTCCTGGCAGAACCAAATACTAAGGGTCTGCTGGAAATGACTGCTGGAAGAACCTGTCAAAATGCTCTTCACTGGCAGAGCTTTGACTGCGTCCTGAGGGTAGGCCTTGTTGAGCTCTGCAATTGTTGAGTTATCTGCTACTAGCTGCAACTATAAGGTTGCTGGAGTTAGTCATGGAACTACCCCTAGACTTGCTGGTGGTCACCAAAGGTTGACAGATCTGTTAGCCTGAAAAGGACTACAGGACATGGCTGGTCTATGGGTCTCCAGAAGTAGCAGACTGGCGCTGTGATGGCAGTTGGTTAGGGTAAATCTCTGGTGCGAAAGCAGTTTGGTGAGGACATTGAAAGAGATTGTGGCAAACTTTCTGGCACCTAGGGGGGCAAGGTGGCAACTCGCTGTGGATTTAGTTGGTCAGTGGAAGGAATCATCTGAGGAGCTCCTCAACCTCACCAATATCCACATTGAGGAACTGTGAGTCGTGGGCCCTAGGAATGGATCAAAGTAGCAGCAGTTATAGCAAACATCTGCCCAGTCAAGCTCCAGGAGGTTGATGAGGTCCATCTTGGGCTGCTCAAGGCAATGGATGTTGGTTAACATGACTGAGTTGGCTGACATGCTTCTGAAACATTGCATGGACATCAGGGGTGGTGCCTGTGGAGTGATGGGAAAGACCACGGTCCTCCATTTAAAGGGGGCTGATGAGGGAAGGAGGGACCAGGATCTCAACAGGCAATTTTGTTTAGAGAATGGAGCTTGTGTCATACAGAACTCCCAAGCTAACAACTAGTCTAAGTACGGCTTCCATCCACAAATGTTCAGTGTGGTTCATGTGAGTGTGTTTGTAAAGCTTCACACAACCCTAATTTGTACACCATAGAGTTATTTACATTACAGTTTTATGATTATTTACAAGTGAAAATATCATCCCCAGCAAGGAAATGTAGCACTTTTGGTGCATTGAGCGGCCAACTCCTGTCGAAAAGATCCATGTGACGCAAAAGGATTGTCAGTATAAAGGTTTAAAATAAAACTGCAGTAACATTTTGCAGGTCAGAGCTGTACAAGCCATCCATCCATCCAAAGCTCTTGACGATAGATGAGGGTTAGAATGTAGATTGACTGGTTAATAGAGAGTCTCGCCTTCCGGCTCAGCTCTCTCTTCACCACGACAGACTGGTAAAACTCTCGCATCACTGTAGATGCAGCACCAACTGATCTCCTGCTCCGTCTTTCCCTCATTTATGAAAAAGCCTAAAAAGACCATAAAACACTTAAACTCCTCCACTGAGAGCAGGATCTCCCTGACCCGGAGAAGACATTCTACACTTTTTCAACCATGGTCTCAAATTTGAAGTAGCTGAATCTCATCCTGACTGCTCCACACCTGACTGTGAACTGTTCCAGTGAAAGTTGGAGATAAAGAACTGATCTAGAAAGAATCAGAAAGTAACTTTATTATAACATACACAGTTATTTCTTTAATCTCTACTAAAGACCTAAGAGAAACACTATCAATATGCTGTTGATCAACCAAGAAATCTCACGTCGATTTTCCATTGAAATAAAGAAAAACATCAAAATCTTCACTTTTTAGTAGGTATGGTTGTGTAATCTCCATTTCAAATTTCTGGCTTCATTTTCTAAGATGTTTGGAAATAATAATAGAAAGACATCTGAGGTTAAAATTAATTCATGCTTCTGCGTTACTCCCAGGGGCGTCGGACTGGGGGGGAAGGGTACCGTTTACACAGGGCCCACTGCAGGGAGGGGCCCTGAGACAGCTTTGAATAAAAATGTTTTATTGTTGTTGTTTTTTTCCCCCCAACTTACTTAATGTCTTAATAAACTTCCCTTTACCTGGATAAAGAGATTAAGAAACAGAATTTCGCCTTAAAAATAATAACTGAATAATCTCTGAGGCATCTATCACCCCTTAAAAATGTGCAAAGTGGTTTAGTCCACACCAGCGGCCAGGGGCTGCACGGCCGCATGTACAGCTATGAGACATCGCAGATGCCGACAGCCAGAGCTGGAGGCAGGAGAGTCAGTCATGTATTTTCCCAAGAAAGGGGAATCTGGCTTCCAGAAAAGAAAAAGAAAAGAAGGAGAAGGAGAAAAAGTTAATTGAACAGAAACAAGTATTGACTAGGTTTTTCAAGAAGGAAGGTGAGCAGCAGCAGAACACAGTTTTAGCTGATATTAGCTAGCCCTCAGAAGCTGCATTCATGTTAGGTGTTCAGTGTTAAACACCTTTAGTTTCACCATCAAGATCAAATATATATTAATTAGTGTTATCAGTGAAAACACTAACTAATATATATATATATATATATATATATATATATATATATATATATATATATATAAATCAGAATTATTATCGCGGGCGGCCACCGCCAATTAATTCGCGGACCTCGCAGTAAAAACAGGTTCACTCTGTGTGGATATTTCAGCTCCTTCCCAGTCATGGACCAGGACAAACTTGGTATCGATGGATTCGTGGTAATCTCAGGAATGTGAAGCTGCCACTGTTTTTCGTATAGCATGATGACACTGGTGTTAGAGGATTGTTATTGACTTGGTTAGATATTTTAAGCCTATTTTAAATTTCTTTATATTTGATCTTGAAAACGGACAATCTTATAATTTGGCTGATAATGCAGGGATTATAAAATTTAGAGTACATTACATTCACAGAGAGAACCTGGTTTATTTCATGTCATATGTACTGTATATCAATACATATCAGCATTAGCAAAGCTTAACATCATGAACCACATGGCCCTTTAGACGCAGTAGCAGCAGCAGGACCCTCACTGTATCCAGAAATATTACAAGGATCTCACAGCTGAATTTGAGAATGAGATGCTACACCTGAGAACAATATATGGTGCCACATTTCCACACATTCGGTCTCCTCTTGAGCTGCTTAATGCCATACAGGATGCAATTACAGAGCATTTTTGGAGAAGTTTGTATTGTACTGAGGATATTTTGCACACTACCTGTGACTGTTGCTGGGGGTGAACAGGCTTTTAGCAAACTGAAACTGGTGAAAAATTATTTGAGATCAAAAATGTCCCAGGATAGACTGAACAGCCTAGCTCTTCTTTCTATTGAAAGCCAATTAGCCAAAGGATTGGACTTTAAATATCTCATAAGTGACTTTGCTAACATGAAGACCCGTCAGTGGGCATTTACTGGAAAATAAATTCCAGGATTTTTGTTTGAACACATTGTTGGCAAATAAAAATAATTATATGTGAAGTCTGGGCATTTCACTTTTATTATGCTGGCATTTGTATTTGCTCAATATAGAGGTTAAACTAAGATCATATTTATTATCTTGTCTTATAGCATGACAAAAAATGTGTAAGAGAGATATTAAGTAATTGAGCATGGTGCCCACCTAGAAGACTTGTACCTAGGGCCCAGAATTTGGTGCTACGCCCCTGGTTACTCCCACCGGACAACAACAACACAAAGGGTCAAGTCTTTAGGCAGCAGCTGTTCATTTAAATAACTTCTTAGGATTTTCTATCAAGCAGTGAACTGACAAAATGCATTTAGACTGGAGTCTAAATAACAAATGTTGGGAAGGTAATTGCCCCTTTTTATATACGTTCTTAGCCCCTCTGAGTAGCTCTGCTGTGCCTTATCCCCATGTTATTCTCCTTTCTTTTACTTTTAATTATTTTTTTAAATTCACCTACACTTTTATCAAACAGGGTCCTCAGTATTAAAACCCCCAAATCAACAGTTATCTGAGTGTCCCTATGAAAGCAGGGCAGAAAAGATAAAAACGTGATATGATGCTTTATAGCTCTCATCACAACCAGCTATAAACCAAATATTATAGAGCCCTTTTGAGCCTGCCCTGTTTATCCTGCAGATAGTGAAGTAGTTCACCATGATAAGGGAGTAAGAAAAGCCCCAGGGACGGAAGATTTCACGGTGGGTTCTTCAGAAGTTGACAGCATGGAGCTTCAATAAGACCTTATCGTTGCATCACCTCCCTAAAGTGCTAAACTCTGATTGTCAATCTTTGATCAAAGCAGCCACCTAGATTTTAAATAATCTAGGTCACCCCTCACTTTTTCTGCAGTGTTTATTTGTGGATTTATGTTTTTTTTTCAGAATAATAAGATGTTTTTTTCTATATTTACTTCACAAAATGTGACTGCACCTCTAAACCTTAAAGAGATTCACTCCTGTGTTATTTGATTCAGTTTTGTGTGTTTTGTGTTGGAAATGTCAAATTCTGTCAGATGTTTTTGTTAAAAGGAAGGAGCCTTTGAAGCCCTGGTCATCCTCTGTTTCTATAATAATAATAATAATAATAATAATAATAATAATAATAATAATAATAATAATAATGATGATGATGATAAAAATAAATATGATTGTAACAACCATAATAATAATATTAAAATTAATATATTTGCACATCCTCTTTTGTTTTTATCCCAAATGCCATCAGTATTTTGTATTTTAGGAATAAAGTGAAATTTTAACACCATTTTCTCCATTTTTTTGAATCTTATAACAACATTTTCAGCTATTTTCTGCACCTGTATTTTATCTTACTGCCATGTACAGTGTCTTAAAGATATTTAGTACACATTTAAAATAATTTTCCCACCCCTATAGTGTTTCTGTTTTTTAGCACAAATGTGGAAGGATTTTTTTATTCAGTTCTCTTGTAATTTAATTTTCAAGAAAGGCGTTTAAAAAAAACAATAATATAACCTTTTCACTTTAACTTTAAATTTGGCAGCTGGTTAATTTCAACAATAACTTCAATTATATTTACAGTTGTTTTCACATTTTTGATACACGAGCCGAGGAACAGTTAACAATCTTAACCAGACACAATAAACCAGATGGCACATTGCAGTCATGGAGGAGGAGATGCTGAGTCTCTGCTGAGATTCACCGCGTGTGAGGTGGAGATTATTACATTTTCCACCAAAAATTCCCAGGTTTATTGACCTCATAATTGATATTCATATTTTGGTAATTAAAAAAAGATGAAGACATGGAAATAACCACCCTGTGGTCCATGCGGCAGCAGTTGTGTTTTTAAAAGTCACATTACTTAAAAAAAAAAAAAAAAAAGTAGATAAAACAAACACATATGTGATGAATGCTCTTCATAATATAGACATGTTTGAAGGATGTCTCAATTTTTGGTTTTACTCTTTTTAAATCTGGACTTTGTAATTTTCATGTTTTCCTTCTTAAAAAACCCAACCCACCCTGTTAACCATCTCTTCAAATTTCTTCCGTCTGTAATCGATACAGGGCAATAAAAACACGCAACACCAGGATGTTAAACAGCTTTTATGCAAGAGCATCACTGAACTGAATGTTGCTGCTAGGAGGTCACACTAACAGTTACTGTATCCTGCTGGACAATTAGTGCACTACAGCACCTTTACATTAAGCTAGCTAATCCTGATACCTCAACATGTGACTGTTTACATTTGTATTATGTTCTGTAGCGACATGAATGGCCTCATTTGTGACCCAAAGGTCACACTTCCTCAGCTGGGTCAAGCTGTACTGGCTGTACTTCTATTTTCAGATTATCCATCACAGGAGACACAAAGTCTGCTGTAAACCATCTTTAATCTGACTGTCTTTATCTGACGGCTGTTCCATCCACAAGACGAAGGACACTTCAAGATTTAAAAGAATAATTTTTAATAAACTATTTTCACTGTCTTATTACAAGGTTCATAAATAATCATCAAAGGTTCATTATAAATGTATTTAATTACTGAAATTAATTATTATTCCTTGGTTAATAATAATTATTATTTATGATAATCAGTTATGTTTAACAGTGTAAAGAAGGTCATGTGAACTTATACACACCATGCAGGACACAGAAATCAGGGTAAAGGTAACTGCTCTCACATGTGTTCCATAACACCAAAGCTTTCTATCTCTGAGAGGGTGTGTTCTGAGGTATGTTAAAACCAAAACTCCTCAGTTCAAGTTCAGTTCTTGAGCTCACCAAAATCTCTCTGTGGCGACTTGAGTCCCAGAGGATTGGGTCGGCCGCTCGAAACCTCTACTAAGCTTTACTGTCACGCTGATAGAATTGCTTCAACAACACCACCATCTGCAACAAGCTGACGCAAAACTCCTTCAGAGTTAATTTAAGATGCAAACTCAAGACCTGTGTACATGCAGCAACTCTAGGACCAGAGAGTCGGTTACCACTGGTCTCCCCTACCGGACCGGGTACCCGGAGGCTGACCAACATCCTCCCTTGACCTTCAGATCCAAACAGAGGGTCGTCTGAACAATGAGGTAGAACACAGATTGCGTCTGTATGCCTGTCTTAATAAGAAACAATTTAGCTTAGCTGCAACCCAACTCTTTCACCCAGAATGCGTTTTTCTCTCTCTAAGATAGAGACCGTCTGAGAGCTTCCATTCACACATCCAAACACATACATCTTATTTTTAGTTTTCATCCAGACACAGATTGTTTTAATACCAAGTTTTAATACCAAAACTTTTATAAATTGTCATTTATGAATTGTCTTTCAAATTGTCATCTTTAAATTTTTAGTAATAAATTCTTAACTTTTAAAACCTGACTCTTCTTTGAAATAAAACACAGAGTGGTGTATATTTGGTCACTGAACAAGCAAAAATATCTTTAAATCTTCTGAATTAATAAATAAACATTTGCTATTAATTTAAATCTCTTAAATTAAATATTAATCTTTGGTTTAAATATAGACCACGCCAGTTGGTGTATGAACTTCTATCGATTATATAAATATTCGTGGATATTTATATATGATATAAGTTTAATTTGCCAATTAGTTTGATCTTTCTCAGGATTTAGCAAAGCTGATAGCAACAGTGTTAAATTCTAGTTATGTAGATTAACTACGATACATTAAATGGCAAGCCAACCTTGCCAGTCTTGTTCAGATCAAAACACGCTGCTTTTTGTTTTTATCTTCAATACTTTGTAAAACGAGAGCTGTGTTTCTTTAATTTTCTTCCGCCAGAACGCCCGGGAGGGAAGCTTTATACTGTAACACCGGCTTCCGACATAAACTTCCGGTAGTCCGGAACACAGTAAAAATCAGCCGTCTGTTAGAAGCAGCGCTTCAAACTACATTCTATTGCTAAAAAAGTAAGTGATTGTGTGTTTACTTGTGTGTTTATGCGTTTATTCGTCACCTTGTCTGTTACATTGTGTCACTCCTGAGTCAGAGAAATTTGTCTCTCTGTCTTCACGTTAGCACAACGCTAATCGCTAGACAGTCTGATCAACTGCTATTGAAATAGCTACCTTCACAAGGATATACAAATACTATGATCTACAGATTGTTGACTTAACCAACTTCCTCAGGATATGATCCTGACTTTTCAACCGGCGTGGGGAATGCTTCCTCACTCCTTCTGCCTTCATCTGGAACATTGAATCAGCCTTTCCTCAAAGGAGTCCATCATGCCTTCTGAATGTTCAACGTCAGGTGGTTTCTGCGACCACCGTGCCATTGACTATGGGGGGTCTGTAGTAGCGACATGAATGGCCTCATTTGTGACCCAAAGGTCACACTTCCTCAGCTGGGTCAAGCTGTACTGGCTGTACTTCTATTTACAGATTATCCATCACAGGAGACACAAAGTCTGCTGTAAACCATCTTTACTCTGACTGCCTTTATCTGATGGCTGTTCCATCCACAAGATGATGGAAATTCTTAACCTTTTAAACCTGACTCTTCTTTGAAATAAAACACAGAGTGGTGTATATTTGGTCACTGAACAAGCAAAAATCTCTTTAAATCTTCTGAATTAATAAATAAACTTTTGCTATTAATTTAAATCTGTTAAATTAAATATTAACCTTTGGATTAAATATAGACCAAGCCAGTTGGTGTATGAACTTCTATCGATTATATAAATATTCGTGGATATTTATATATGATATAAGTTTCATTTGCCAATTCATTTGATCTTTCTCAGGATTTAGCAAAGCTGATAGCAACAGCGTTAAATTTTAAATATGTAGATTAACTACGATACAGTTCACTTTATATTTCAGTTTGTAGTTTAGATTTGTCTTATTACCATGAATACATTTATACTTTTATATTTTTGCACCTTGAACTGACTGTGTGTATGAAAGATGTGTATGTGTGTGTGAGTGTGTGTATGTGTGTGTGTGTGTGTGTGTGTGAAAGTCTATGTGTGTGTGACTTATATTTTAGCCTTGTTATTTTATTCTAGTCAGTATTTTACTATCTCCTTATGTGAGCTGTCTTTAGTGAGCGCAGAGTCAATTTCGTTGTACACCTGTGCAATGACAATAAAATGATCTTGAGTCTTCTCTATTTGCCACACCTGTCTTGTTTTTCTTTTTCTTTGTTGGAATGAGCAAAGTGACGTAGGCGATAAGGGAACTGTTGATTTTATGACTTAAATCGTTAAAGCAATGTGCAATATTCAAATAAAATAGCTGTTGTTTTATTGGGATTTTTACGTCATAAATGTTTCTGCACACCTTTTTTGTAACCTAAAGGTATAATCCTTGCATTTCATCACATCATTTTGGAGGCATGAAACCATAAAAGAAAGCAAATAAATGGCCATTATTGCTTCTTTGAATGAGCTGTTAGAGCCAGACGGTTCACAAATAGCACTTCACTTGTGGGAAACTACAAAATCTTGCATAACTTGCTGAAAACACACGGAGCATAGAATAAAAACAACTAAGAAAAGCCTGAAAGTAGCTCTGAAAAAGCCTGTGAAAAGACCCTGACCTATCTTGAAGATAATCAGACAACAATCATAGACATAAAGAAGTTACTAACGCCTCAGATAAAAGTAATAAACACAATCAAATATTGAAATGGAGCCTTTTCCATCTGAATGTGCTAATTTAAATGCTCATCTTTTTGCACCTTAGATGGGTTGAATAGCTTTTCATCCATTCATCCATCCATCCTCCATCCATTTTCATCCGCTTATCCGGAGGCGGGTCGCGGGGGCAGTAGCCTAAGTCAAGAGGCCCCGACTTCCCTCTCCCCAGCCACTTGGGCCAGCTCCTCCGAGGAAATCCCAAGGTGTTCCCTGGCCAGGTGAGAGATATAGTCCCTCCAACGTGCCCTGGGTCTACCTTTAGGACTTCTCCCGGTTGGACATGCCTGGAAAACCTCACCAGGAGGCATCCAGGAGCCACCTCAACTGGCTCCTCTCGATGTGGAGGAGTAGCGAGTCTACTCCGAGCCCCTCCCGGATGGCCGAGCTTCTCACCCTGTCTCTAAGGGAGAGCCCAGCCACTCTTCGGAGAAAACTCATTTTGGCCGCTTGTATCCGCAATCTCGTTCTTTCGGTCACTACCCAAAGCACATGACCATAGGTGATGGTAGGAATGTAGATCGACCGGTAAATCGAGAGCTTTGCCTTCTGACTCAGCTCTCTCTTCACCACGACAGACCGGTACAACGCCCGCATCACTACAGATGCAGCACCAATCCGCCTATCGATCTCAGGCTCCAGTTTTCCCTCACTTGTGAACAAGACCCCGAGATACTTAAACTCCTCTACTTGGGGCAGGACCTCATCCCTGACCCGGAGAAGGCATTCTACCCTTATTCAAATCAAGACCATGGTCTCAGATTTGGAGGAGCCGATTCTCATCCCAGCTGCTTCACAGTCGGCTGCAAACCGCTCCAGCGAAAGCCGAAGATCACATTCCAATGTAGCCAAAAGGGACCACATCATCTGCAAAAAGCAGAGACTCAATCCTCAGGCCACCAAAACGGATGCCCTCCACACCTTGGCTGTGCCTAGAAATCTTGTCCATAAAGGTTATGAACAAAATCGTGACAAAGGGCAGCCTTAGCAGAGTCCAACTCTCACGGGGAACGAGCCCGACTTACTGCCGGCAGTGCGGACCAAGCTCTGACACGGGTCATACAAAGACCTAACAGCCCTAAGAGGGCCTGATACCCCATACTCCCAGAGTACCCCCCACAGGGCCCCCCGAGGGATGCGGTCAAATGCCTTCTCCAAATCCACAAAACACATGTAGACTGGTTGGGCAAATTCTCACGCACCCTCCAGGATCCCCCTAAGGGTATAGAGCTGGTCGAGTGCTCCACGGCCAGAATGAAAACCACATTGCTCCTCCTGAATCTGAGGTTCAACAATCTGACGGAACCTCCTCTCCAGAACCCCTGAATAGACCTTACCAGGAAGGCTCAGGAGTGTGATCCCCCTGTAGTTGGAACTAGGGCTGCTCGATTATGGCAAAAATAATAATCACGATTTTGGTGACTGAAATTGAGATCATGATTATTTAGGACGATTTTTCAATTTATGTTGATTTTATTTGTTTTCATTCAGTCATAAAATTGCTCAGGGCACAATCAGGACAAAAATAAGAAACAAGATGATCACTAAAATAACTCCTGATTCCCAGTATAAAAAGACCAACACACTTATAGCTCATAGTTTATAACCCAAGGGCTATAGACCTTGGTTTAACTCATTTAAGTCTAACCAGTACAGACCCAAATACCAATATCTTGCAAATACTGACAGCAATAATTATACAGTGGCATTTATAACAAATAAATGCAAATAAATTGATGTTCACAAAATGTTGCATAACATTTATGTAGTCGTGTCAAGGTGCTGTAGGAGAGTGCACTAGCACCGTGTCCTCAGAGAGGTTAGTTATTAGTTATCAGCGTGAGGAACTTATTTCTACCTTATTTATAAACTATTTATTTACAAGTCCATCAGTTAATGTAATAATTGTCCCAACCACAGCTGCACCCCCACCCCCCAACCCGGTCTCAGCAATCCAGGGCAAGCTGCACGTATGTTTAGCGCGCTGCACGTGTAAATCCCCTGAAAAGGGGAGTAAATGATAAAAGAAACACGGACACGTTATTCCCTCTGCTCAAACGTGTATTGAATGACTTAATTCAACTCAAATTCATACATAGTCATCACAATGAAACAAGTGAAAAGTGCCAACCGTCATCTTCTTAACTAGTTAGCATCGTCGGCTATGGACTAACGGCTAACGGTGGCTAAACCTTATTCAACAGCTCCAAAACATAGTAAACAACGAATCTACCACACAGTGCAATTCCGAGCGTTCCATTGGTCTGGTTACATCTTACAGTACAGGTGTGCTCATGCATACAATCTTACCTGAAAAGGGGAGTAAATGATAAAAGAAACACGGACACGTTATTCCCTCTGCTCAAACGTGTATTGAATGAGCCAGGAGGGTCGTGCTCTCTTCTAAGGCTCACTAGCGCTAGACTCCCTCCGGTGGCCACACTTCGTTACTACAACGACTAAATTGCAATGAAGTTTAAGATGCATAACAGAAAAAGTACTGACAAACAATGCAAATGTAAACAATAATGAACCCGTTTCTTATTATTCATTAAATCACACATACTGGTAAACACAGTAAACAGTAATTAGAACATTTCAACCCATCACATACTCCCCCTCACAGTTAGATGTTGTCCTCAACATCCTAGGGTGTCTCTATACATGGAAATAAACACAAACAAGTGGAACAAAGTTCTGACAAAATTAGACTGGCGGACAATACAATCTTTACAGCCACGACTTGTCACCAGTAGGAATATTCAAAAAAAAAGAAAAAGAGAAAAAATTTCAAGTTTCCATACAAATAAACTGGCTACAGCGTTTGCTATGGGGCCTACATTCAAGTTCATAACGTCCTTAAGTCAAATGCCTGACATCAGTACAAACTCATTGTTTTCTGTTACACCCGCATTTTGTGGTAAATGTCCATATATTTGTCTTATATCACAGCCCATACACAAAAGATGCTGATTGCCATATAGCTGTGGGTGCATCCAGGCTGGGGGTCTCACATAAGGGGAGAGTGCAGCAAGACTGTAGCATGACGGAGAACCAAGTTTGTCATACCTCAATGTCTTTGGGGGCCGACGCAGTCTTTGTGGTCGCTGCAATCTTATTTCCGTTTCACAGTCAGAAGTATGATCAGGCGGAGCCATTGGTGCCTCTACTTGATCATCAGGTAAGTTTTCAATCTGAATGTGTTGAGTGTCGGGATGCAGTTCATCTTTCCACTCAGACTGGTGAGGTCCCACTGCATAGTCCAGTGGTTCTGATTCAGGTGTATCTGGTGCGGCTCCAATGGGATCATCTGTAGATTGAATAGGCTGAGTTGATGAGAGAAACGGAGAATGAATGAGATAGTAAACATCTTCATCATCGTCATCCTCCGATTCCTCCCTGGCGTCCTCCTTTGCTGTAGTTTTTTTCTTAGATTTTGCAGATGTGGGCATCCTACCTTCCAATGGTAGGTGATCGCAAGGCAAGATGTGATTCCTGTGAAGTATCCTAGCTCTGCCTTTCCCACTTTCTGGTCTCAGTTCATACACAGGGATATCGTTTCCCACCTGTCGAACCACAGTGTATATGCTGTCCTCCCAGTAATTCCTAAGTTTTCCAGGATCACCACGAGGAGTCAAATTCCTCACTAACACCCGGTCACCTGGGGACAACACCGAGCTCCTCACTTTAGTGTCGTAGATCCTTTTGTTACTTTGAGCAGCTTTCTGTGCGTTTTCCTTTGCAATCGTGTAAGCCTGTTGCATTCCCTGCTTCCACTGTTCGACATAAGCATGGTGATCATGGCTTCCTGTTTCTGTTGGTAAGCTGAACAACACATCAATAGGCAGTCTTGGGGAGCGGCCGAATAACAGGTAAAATGGTGAAAAGCCTGTCACCTCTGTGCGTGTACAGTTATAGGCAAAGACAAGCTTATTCAAAGAGTCTTTCCAGTTTGTCTTGTCTTTCCAGTGAGGGTCTTGAGCATCTGAATCAATGTCCGATTAAACCGCTCGACTTGGCCATTCCCCTGAGGGTGGTATGGTGATGTTTTTGATCCTGCCATGCTGCAGTATTTGGAGAGTTGACTGAAAAGTTGATTCTCAAACTCCCCCCCTTGGTCGTGGTGGATACGTGCTGGAAACCCAAACTTCAGAGCATAGTCATTGAAAATCTTGTTTGCTACTGTTTTTCCAGATTTTGATGTGGTGGGGTAGGCCTGGGCGAATCGTGTAAAATGATCTACAATCACTAGTATGTATTCATAACCACCTTTACACCTCTCTAGGTGTAGAAAATCCACTGACACAAGTTCAAAAAGCTGTGTGGTAACAATGTTCGAAAGAGGAGCTCTTGTTTCTCTGCTAGGTTTCTTTTGTTTCAAACATGTACATTTCATCACATACTGTTCTATTTCACGTTGCATGTAGGGCCAGAAAAATCGATCTCTGATCAAGCTTGTTGTCCTATCAGTACCCTGATGACCCATCTGGTCATGCAGCTCATTTAGGACCTGTGCTTTGTGTTGTTCTGGAAGAACTAACTGCTTCCTGCGGGCTGTCTTTCTCCAAAGTACACCATGTTCATCTGGTTCCAATCTGTCCCATTCCCTGAATAAACACCTCGTTTGAGGGCCAAGCCGGTCTAGTTCTTGGCGGGAAGGTTTCACTCCAGACATCTTGGACTGCAACAAAACTCTGATATGAGTGTCATTTTGTTGACCTAACCGTATATTTGCCTGTGTTATTGACGGAGAACATTCCTGTGTGTCAACCAAACTGTGAATAGAAATTCGCATTGACCAGGAGGCGTGCGACTCTGACTGTGTCTCCACTGCCAAAACAGTTGCTCCTACAACATCATAAGACATCTCTTCTGTGCACTCAGCCATCAAGTTTTCCACATCCAATGGCATCCGGGACAAACTATCAGCGTCAATGTTTTCTCTGCCTGGCCGATACTTCACTGTGAAGTTAAAATCAGCAAGCTCCGCAACCCATCTACTCCCTGTAGCATTTAGCTTAGCAGTTGACAACACATAAGTTAATGGGTTGTTGTCGCTGTAAACTGTGAAAAATGGGGCATAATACAAATAGTCGCGAAATTTTTCTGTGATGGCCCATTTAAGAGCAAGAAATTCCAATTTGCCTGAATGGAGATTGTAGTTTTTTTCTGGTGCTGACAGAGTCCGGGATCCGTATGCGATGACACGTAACTTTCCATTTTGTTTCTGATACAGTACAGCCCCAAGGCCTTTGCTGGAAGCGTCTGTATGAACAACAAATGGGAGAGAGAAATCTGGAAATGCCAGAATAGGTGGGTGAATCAAACAATCAATCAGCTTCTCAAGAATTTGTTGATGGCCTTCTGTCCACTCAATTGGAGTGTGGGATGGCACTACTTTTATCTCAGTGTAGCTTTGTGATTTTTTCCCTTTACAGGGTGGTCGGCTCTGGTCTTTACCTGGCCCTTTGGTCAGATCATACAGAGGGGCAGCAATGCGGGAAAAGTCTCTAATGTACTGACGGTAGTAGCTTAGAAGTCCTAAAATTTGCCTCAACTCACCAACAGTTTTTGGTTCTTTATCTTTTAAAACACGGACCGCTGCAGTATCCGAAGGATCTATTTTATTTCCCTCTGCTGATACTATTCTTCCAAGATAGCGGATTTCAGTCTTAAACAGCTCACATTTGCTGGGTTTTAATTTTATTCCATGTTGTCTGAGTCTTTGCAAAACTTTTCGAACATCACTGACATGACTTTCAAATGTTTTACTGAACACGAGTGTATCATCCAAATATGGGACGCATATTTTGTCACGAAGCCCTTCAAGGCACTCTTCCATGCAGCGTTGGAAGGCCGCTGGTGCATTCATTAGCCCAAATGGGATCCTATTCCATTCATATAACCCCCAGGGGGTGACAAAAGCGGTCAAATGTTTACTGTCTTTTGCCACAAACCCCTGGTGGTATGCCTTTCCCTGGTCAAGCAGAGAGAACATGGTGTTTCCACCAAGACCATCCATAAGGTCCTGAACTCTTGGAATTGGCTGCCGATCAGGATGTGTTTTTCGATTCAGTTCCCTGTAGTCAATGCAAAGACGCATCGAACCACACTTTTTCCTGACACAAACGACAGGCGAGGCATAGGACGAGTATGATTTCTCAATCCATCCATGCACAATCAGATCAGTCAAATAGTCCTTCATTTCATCATATAACGGTTTAGGGACTGACATGTAAGTACGGGCGACTGGTTCTGAATCTTTTAGCTCAATTTTTAACTGAAGCTTCTCTATACACCCAAT
Source organism: Nothobranchius furzeri (assembly GCF_043380555.1). Classification (NCBI taxonomy): domain Eukaryota; kingdom Metazoa; phylum Chordata; class Actinopteri; order Cyprinodontiformes; family Nothobranchiidae; genus Nothobranchius; species Nothobranchius furzeri. The sequence continues at coordinate 71,291,887 of NC_091741.1, read as the reverse complement.
GTCATTGTCAGATCGAGAGAAAGAATCTGACTCCTCCTTTAACATATCACGTACAATCTGTCTTTGAGCCTCAGTCAGGTGACTGAGATCAATAGGAGGCTCCCACGGTTCTGTAGAAGCTTCCCGGTCCTCACTATTGTGAGTCTGGATATCATTTATGCACACGGGTAGCTGCGAGTCATTTCCTGTGTTGACTGGATACACAGATTTGACTGGCTGTGCAGTGCCGATAACTACTCTTTTTGTTAACGTGATGTCGCGATCTGTGGGGTTTTGTACATTAAGAACAATATTAGGCTGAACACCTTTCCGTACATTAAGCAGAGTGTCACAAAACTGGAGCCCCTCTGGCCATAGTGGGTTCTAGGGTTGTCACGGTAACCGGTATAGCGGTAAAACCCGGTAAAAAAGTTGACAATAAAAATAACCGTCCAGTTTTTAAAAAACTGAATTATCTCGGTGGGTTTACCGTGGCCGCGGTTTAGGCGCGGTGACCCTTACCAGCCACCGTCGCTTCTGCTGAAGTTCCCGCGGCGCGCACACAACGCACTTTTTAGTTTGCAGCCAAAACTTTGAAGCTGAAATAATGGCCGAAGGAGGAGACGGCAGCACCCAGGACATTCCTCAGCCCTCAAAGAAGACTAAATCGGAAGTATGGGCATATTTTGGATTTCTGAAAAATGCTGAGGGACAGTTAATAGAAGACGGCTATCCCGTTTGCAGAACGTGCAGGAAACAAGTGTCTGCAAAAGGCAGCAGCACTTCGAATCTAACGGCACATCTGCGTGACCATCACCCACGTCTCTACAGACAGTGCAAGGTAAGATAACATTAGCATTTTAGCTTAAATGCATGACGTGAGGACTTTTGATTGAGGGAAAATGCAACGAGTCACTATATACTGCAGCCGCAGCGTCCTCTGCCAGCATTTAAACCGTGTCACGGACACCCTGTTGCTGGATGAAGCATCTTATTTGTTGATGATGAAGAGAAATATACAATTAGTTCCTTGTCATTGATTTGTTTACTTATTCAATGCCATTTATACTTGAACGTTTGGATTTGATTACATAGTGTAGTAGTTATTTTAGTAATTTGTTTAAAGTGGCTATTTATTTTAAATACATATTTTTTTAAGGTTGACTTGTACAGTGCTCAAGTCAAGTGTGGACTGGAGTTTTAGATTTTCATTTTGATAATGAAGAAAACAAGTATATGAGAAAACAAGTGGTGTTTCTTTGATTTGTTTACATGTTGTTTATGGTTCGAATGTTTGGATTTGTATAATTTAAACCTGCACTGACTACTGTAACATGTTCCAGAAAAAGAAGCTATTTGTTCTTTTACTTGTGAAAAGTTGCACTTTTGCTAAGGCTTTGTGTTATTTTAGGTTTAATAAACACTGTTAAACCTTTTCAGAACTATTTCAGTTTGTGTAGAACAGGACTATCAATGCTTTCTGAACATATGCAACACCGTTAAAAAATACCGCGATAATACCGAAAACCGTGATAATTTTGGTCACAATAACCGTGAGGTTAAATTTTCATACCGTGACAACCCTAGTGGGTTCCCATCAGGTTCAAACACCAACATAGTGTCCTCTTTGAATGGTCTGACGTTGATTCTGCATTTTACTTGGAGAGTACTATGGCTTGGCACACTCATTCTCGAACATGCTGTTTTAACCAGATACTCACATGCTCGTTCCACCCTTACCGCTTTAATGAACGCCTTCTCATTCCCCCTTTTTAAAGTTGGGAAAGCCATTTTTACACTTTTTAAAAACCCCTCTTTTGCTTCATTGTTGTTCATTTCAGCCTGACCATTAGTAATAATGTGTTCAATAACATTAAAACCAATAATGGGGCGGGAAAGTTGGCTGCCTTTCATAACAAGCACTGGGACATAAAACTCTTGCAGACCAGCTGCTAGTTTAAACAACACTTCTACCCATCCTACGTATGGCATCTCTGTGCCGTTGGCAGCCTCAACTTGTAGATCACCTGGGTTAACAATTTCTGCTATGTCCCTGAGTTTAACATCTGGAATGTTCTCAGCTTTCCATGCTTCATCAACTGCACAAACTTGCGACCCAGTATCCCAGAGCGCTTCTGTTTTCTTTTGTTGTAGGTAGCAGCTAATGAAACACTTCTTTCCCACCAGGTCGACTACTGTAGTGTCTTTCTTTGAGATACTACTTTTCTTTTTCCCTGTCGTTGTTTTGCATAGTTGTGTCTTTTTAACGGTTGTTATGGGTGGCTTACAGGTCTCTCTGTGTTCTGGCCAATGACTCTCCTGGCATTCTTTGGAACAGTAGAGCATCACTTTGCACACTGAACATTGTCCAAATCTTTTTTCTCCTTCCGTTCCTCCACAACTGGCACATTTTAGGGACCTCTTGGTGTGTATGGTCACTCCCTGTCCCGCGGGGGCAACCCTCCCTCGTTTAAAGGATACTCCCTTATAGTAGCATGCATGCCTCTGTTCCCTCTGCAGCCAGCTTGGAAATGTTCACTACTTCCACACCTGTAGCAATGTTGGCAGAAGTTTTCTCCTTGCTCCTGGCATGTATAGCACCTCGGTCTGGCACGTGGCACCGGGTATTATTGTGGTGCAAATCTTTGTTGAAACTGGGCAGTTCCTCTCATCAATCCTGGATCAGCTGGACCTTGGTATTCCTGTAGAGGCCCTCTCTGATGATGAGGAACTGTTGCACCCTCTCTGGTCCAGGTGGTAAACTGTGGGTGAGTATTTGACATGTGATAGGGATAACCATACTCTGGTCCTTGGCGCACTGCAGGTTGCGTATTATTTTTCTCTTCTTTGTTGTGGATGGATTCCCTGATCTGTGCAACCTCAGTTTTGAGGTCCTTTAGCAAAAGCATATCTGCTTTAATTTCTTTCAGGTCTGACAGAAAATCGATGGGGAGTGTAGTAACATTTTGATCTTCCACAGGTTTCCTCTTACTACCTGTGTCACTGGACTGGACTGCATGCACAGCAGTAAATCTCTGTGTTGTGGCTCTCTTCTTATCCTGTCTTTCTTTATCATTAGCACAGGCGATATTTAGAACTTCAAGGAGTAGCTCATCTGAGGTGTTTGGTTTCAACAAATGTGGTTGGAGATCAGTCTTTATGCAGTCACTTTGAAGGCCAGTGAGAACTGTGTGCATAAACATACTTTGTACCAGTGCCGGATCATACTTAAGACCAGATTCAGCCTCTTGGGAAGCAAACAATATTCTTTGTCGCAGATCCATTGCTCTAATAACAAAGTTCTGTGGTGTTTCTCTGCTGTTCTGCACTTCTGTGGTAAGTTGTTTGTATAACTCAGTTGCGCTTTTCTCTTGATAATGTGAACGAAGGATTCTCCTAAGAGTGGGAAGGGACAGATCACTCTTTCCTTCCAAGTAGCTGCGCAGCTGTAGACCAGGAACTATTGCCTTTATAACAGCATCCACTATCTCTGACTCGTGGTAACCTTTGCTGAGACCATTCTCTATTTGGCGGGCCAAGCTGGAAAATGTTAATCTGTCCTTTTGGCCGGGGTCACCAATTTGTCCTGAAATCTTGAAGTCTTTCCTCCATGAGCCGCTGTTTATATAGGCAGGAGCAGCCTGGACCAATCCGGTTTCAGTGTCCTTTAATTTTTTATTGGCCAACATATGCATTTCAGCTTCTTTCTGTTGAACTATGAGTTTTAGTTGTTCTAGTTCTTTGCTCAAGTTCTCCTGTTCCTCATCTTCCTGCACTGTTTTTATCATGTCCAATAATTCCAATAGTACTGACATTCCTGCATCTTCTAGTTGGCTCAGTTTGTCACTTTCAATATGCTTGCTGATCAGTGAAACAATAAAATTACGACTTTTCCCTATGATGTTTTCATTATTTGTTCCAGAAATGTCAAGATAATTACATATTTTGATCAGTTGGTCGCTGGTAAATTGGAAGAGGGCTCCTTTAATTTCAAACTGTAGACTTTCCACTTCTGAATCCATTTTTCGTTTTTTTTTTCAAAGTGTTGAGGTGCGCTGAAGATTAGTGTTTTAGCCAGTTACCGCAGAGCTGATGCTTCCTAGTAGCTTTCTTTTTTAGCACCTCAGAATGCACAGTCCTCTTGGTTTGGCGTCACCTTGCTTGCAGCTCCACCCTCCACTACCCGGGTTGTTAATGGGATGGTTTATGTGGGATGTTCTCCTACACCGTAGGATTCCAGCCTCGCAACCACGATCCCAGCGGTGCCTCCAAATGTAAATCCCCTGAAAAGGGGAGTAAATGATAAAAGAAACACGGACACGTTATTCCCTCTGCTCAAACGTGTATTGAATGACTTAATTCAACTCAAATTCATACATAGTCATCACAATGAAACAAGTGAAAAGTGCCAACCGTCATCTTCTTAACTAGTTAGCATCGTCGGCTATGGACTAACGGCTAACGGTGGCTAAACCTTATTCAACAGCTCCAAAACATAGTAAACAACGAATCTACCACACAGTGCATTTCCGAGCGTTCCATTGGTCTGGTTACATCTTACAGTACAGGTGTGCTCATGTATACAATCTTACCTGAAAAGGGGAGTAAATGATAAAAGAAACACGGACACGTTATTCCCTCTGCTCAAACGTGTATTGAATGAGCCAGGAGGGTCGTGCTCTCTTCTAAGGCTCACTAGCGCTAGACTCCCTCCGGTGGCCACACTTCGTTACTACAACGACTAAATTGCAATGAAGTTTAAGATGCATAACAGAAAAAGTACTGACAAACAATGCAAATGTAAACAATAATGAACCCGTTTCTTATTATTCATTAAATCACACATACTGGTAAACACAGTAAACAGTAATTAGAATATTTCAACCCATCACACACGCGCACATTTAGCTGTTTTTATCGGCTCAGGAGCCCGCAGGTTCCGGTGTGTGTCACTCACTCTGGTTACTCCAACAGGGAGCCGGCTCCGAGAGCTGTTTCTTTAGCCACTGACACATCACTACATCATTCCCTTTCCTAATGTCCTGAAGAACGGTCCGGAGCACAGGCGGAGTGTTTAGCTAACCTGCAGGAAACGTCGACGACAGTTATCCAGAAAGTAGCTAAGGGTTACCAGAGATGTTTCTGAGGTGTTCGCTAGGTACTTTTAAGATTTAAAAAGTCAAGAAGGGGGTCTGAGAAGCTGTTAGATATAGCGTCAAAGTCGCCAAGTTGGCAACACTGTGGGAGGAGCGCTTCATTTGCAACTCAGGGCAGCGCAAGTGGGAGGAGCAAATAATCGGCTTGTTTTGTTTTTTATAATCGTTTAAAACTCAGATCGTAATCGTGATTAAAATTCGATTAATTGAGCAGCCCTAGTTGGAACACACCCTGCAGTCCCCCTTTTTAAATAAGGGGACCACCCCCCGGTCTGCCAGTCCAGTGGGACTGCCCCTGATGTCCATGCAATATTGCAGAGCCGCGTCAGCCAACACAGCCCCACAACATCCAGAGCCTTAAGGAACTCCGGGCGGATCTCATCCACCCCCGGAGCCTTGCCACAGAGGAGCTTTTTAACCACCTCCGTGACCTCAGCACCAGAGATTTGAGAGCCCAACTCAAAGTCCCCAGACTTCGCTTCCTCACTGGAAGACGTGTCAGTGGGATTGAGGAGGTCTTCGAAGTATTCTGCCCACTGATCCACAATGTCCTGAATAGAGGTCAGCAGTACACCGTTCCCACTATAGGTAGTGTTGGTAGCGCACTGCTTGCCCCCCCATGGCGCCGGAGGGTGGACCAGAATCTCCTCGAAGTCGTACGGAAGTCTTGCTCCATGGTCTCACCGAACTCCTCCCATGCCCGGGCTTTTTCCTCGGCGACCACCCGAGCCGCGCTCCGCTTGGACTGTCGGTACCCGTGAGCTGCCTCTGGAGTCCCACAGGCCAAAAAGACCTGATAGGACTCTTTCTTCAGCTTGACAACATTCCTAACCACCAGTGTCCACCAGCGGGTTCGGGGGTTGCCACCACGACAGGCACTGACGATCCTGGGACCACAGCTCCGGTTGGCCCCCTCAAAAATGGAGGCATGGAACAGGGTCCATTCAGACTCAATGTCCCCCTCCTCCCCGGAACATTTTGGAAGTTCTTTCGGAGGTGGGAATTGAAACTTCTGACAGGAGACTCTGCCAGACGTTCCCAGCAGACCCTCGTGATACGTTTGGGCCTCTCGGATCTGACTGGCATCCTCCCCCACCATTTGAGCCAACTTACCACCCGGTCGTGGTCAGTTGACAGCTCCACCCCTCTCTTCACCTGAGTGTCCAAGACATGTGGCCGCAGATCAGATGAATCAACAACAAAGTCGATCATCGAGCTGCGGCCTAAGGTATCCTGGTGCCAAGAGCACATATGGACACCTTTATGTCTGAACATGGTGTTCATTATGGACAATCCATGACTGGCACAAAGTCCAATAACAAAACACTACTCAAATTCAGATCAGGCGGGACGTTTCTCCCAACCACACCTCTCCAGGTCTCACTGTTGTTGCCAGTGTTGCCAACTTAGCGGCTTTGTCACCATTTCTAACGACTTTTCAGACCCCCTTAACGGCTTTTATTCAAAAAAGCGCCTAGCGACAAATCTGGTGACATTTCTGACCCCCCTCAGCTACTTTGACTACAACTTTGTAGCAGACTTTACCTGCAGATTAGCGAGGCATCTGAAGCGACAGGACAGTCCTTCCTTCCAGAGGATCAGAAAGAAAATGATCTGCGCATGTGCAAGCAGCATGATCACGCCAATCAAACCTTTTGTGGGTTTTCACAAGTCCTTTATTTGAGATAGCCACCGGAGCTACATAAAGGCGACCGCTCGTTCCGCCATCCTGCCGTATTTCGGCAGCTGAGCTCGGCTGGCACCAGAGTCGCACTCACACATGGCTTCTCGCACCACTTGTGTTGCATTCAAGGAACATTGGAACTCTATGATGAGTTCAATAACGTAGCACATTTAAAACTTTTATAAAAACAGAATAATACTGTAAGTCATTGGCAGGTCATTGGCAGTTTGCATGTAACGTTTCTGAATACTAAATACGACCTGCTTCTTTTAACACAAAAGTACTAAAAACAACAAAACCAAACAAAAACAATATATATATATATATATATATATATATATTATCTTTTAGGTCAATATATAGCACTGAATCACAACGGAAGAATACATCTTAAGGCACTTGAAAACTACAACAGAAAATTCATTTTAATTCAATCATACATACATTCCTATCAATTTAATATTTTTGCGTTTAAGAGTTCCATTCTCTTCAGACAAAATATAAATATTCCTTCCATTTTTTGTGCCATCTTTCCTTGATGTTTTCAAGGCTGCTGTTTTGTATTCTATGGGGTTTTTATTAGAATAAAATATTAAAAAATAAATTAAATAATAAAAAAAATCACGTGGGTTTTATTTGTGTGGCAAGGTGAATAAACGAGGGCCCGGGCGGGATTCGATCCCCAGACTCCCGGGTGAGAGTCATACGCTCTAACCAGTCAGCCAAAGGGACATCCCCTTGGCCAAGTAGCCAGGGCGCATGATCAATCGGGACACTGTGACAGAATGCTCACACTGTCACATCTTCCCCCCTCTTTCCACAAGCACGTCCTCGTGCTCCCGCGCAGGGTGCCACAAACTTCACATCCATGGACCTACTTGACAGTACTACATGGATCCTGCCAACAACGCCAAATGTGGCAAGGTGAATAAACGAGGGCCCGGGCGGGATTCGATCCCCAGACTCCCGGGTGAGAGTCATACGCTCTAACCAGTCAGCCAAAGGGACATCCCCTTGGCCAAGTAGCCAGGGCGCATGATCAATCGGGACACTGTGACAGAATGCTCACACTGTCACATTTGATTTACTCTACAAGACCGGTGACGTCATGACGCAAACGTGGTGACGTCATCACACAAACAAGATGACGTCATTGCGTCGTATGCAAATTAGCACGTGACGTCATTTGGCGACATCTAGTGACTTTTGGGGGGAACTTCAGCTACTTTCAGTCAAAAACAGTTGGCAACACTGGTTGTTGCCCACGTGAGCGTTAAAGTCCCCCAGCAGAACGAGGGAGTCACTGGAAGGAGCGCTCTCCAGCACCCCCTTTGAGGTCTCCAAAAAGGGTGGGTAGTCTGAACTGTAGTTTGGTGCATAAGCACAGACCACAGTCAGAACCTACCCCCTGCACGTAGACAGAGGGAGGCTACCCTCTCATTCACTGGGGTAAACCCCAACGTATAGGGCACCGAGATGGGGGTAACTAGTATGCTCGGCGCCTCTCAGTGGGAGCAACTCCAGCGTGGTCGAAAGTCCAACCCCTCTCAAGGAAACTGGTTCCAGAGCCAGAGCCATGCGTTGAGGTCAGTTCGACAATATCTAGTCGGAACCTCTCAACCTCACACACCAACTCAGACTCCTTCTCCACCACAGAGGTGACATTCCATGTGCCAAGAGCCAGCTTTTATAGCCGAGGATCAGACCGCCAAGGTCTACGCCCTCGACTACCACCCGTCACACACTGCACCTGACCCCTTTGGCCCCTCCCACGAGTGGTGAGCCCATGGGAAGGGGGACCCACGTTTCCTCTTTGGGCTGTGCCCGACTGGGCTCCATGGGTGAAAGTCCGGCCACCAGGCACTCGCCAGGGTGCCCCACCTCCAGGCCTAGCTCCAGAGAGGGGCCCCGGTGACCCACGTCCGGGCAAGGGAACACGGTTTCCATTTATATAATTCATTATAAGAGGCCTTCGGGCTGCTCTTTGTCTGATCCCTCACCTAGGACCTGTTTGCCATGGGTGACCCTATCAGAGGCATAAAGGCTCAGGCAACTTAGCTCCTAGGATCATTGAGACACTCAAACCCCTCCACTACGGTAAGGTCGAGGGGTAAATGTTATTCTTTTAGATAAGCCAAAACAAACAAACAAACAAACAAACAAACAAACAAACAAACAAACAAACAAACAAACAAACAAAAAGTATTTAAAACATTCACTCATGACTTTTTAAACCAGATTAAACTGAGAATTTGCTTTTATCCACAAGTGAGTTTTAACTAGAATGTGATATTTCTGACATGGTGTTGGTCCAACAGTCTGTAGGCGGGACCGTCTCCTCCTGAGTGTGGAGCATATTGTGTTCATGAGATGGGTCCTTTCTCTGAAGTAGAGAAAATACATATCTGTAAATTTTAGATGAATTTTCAACAGTGTAAAAGAAGATTTAGAGTTTGAAAAAATAAACAAAAATAATAAAAATTCCTCTTTAACCCAAATAGAATAAAAAACATTTATTTACAGTCTTTAAACTTGTGGTGAAACAGGAGCTATAAACATTTCGCTGATAGATCATGTAGCCCACAGCTGTTTCAGGATGGTATGATTTCCTGAACGTCAGGATGATTTTCCATGTGCTGAGCAGGATGTAGGCGGATTATGCCTTTGAAGATTCTATGCAGAAAACTGAAGAGTGTTCTGAGTGGTTTTAATGTAGAGCAGATAATTAGAGATCGTGAAATTGAACAATCCAGCAAAATCCTTGACTTTGTGTGAGTTTATGGAAATCTCTGATTCACCTTTGGCTTTTTTTTACCCTATGCTTTTATTTCTCCGGCTAAAAAAAGGTATAAATGCACATCTAAAGGAGCGTGTTGATTGTGTGGTGTGAAAGACCACTCTCTCCATGGTTTCCTGGTTGACTGAGTGGCAGAGAAAATGCCTCCATCACCTGTCAGACGAGCACTTTGAGGTAGAGATTTGTACTATGTTTAGCTAAAAGGTGACAGCCCAGAATAAATGACATGTCACTGTCGCAGCCGCCTGATAGGTTTCAAATTTAAAATGGTAATTTCACACCCAGCAAAACGATCGAGTGGAACCGCAAAGCTGAGAATGTCATGCATATTGCTGGCCTACCTGGGTAATATCATTTTTACCCAGCATGCACTAGGAAAGAAAATCAAAGGCTGACCTAATTTAGAAAGACTTGATGCAGCAAATGATCTTCAAGCAGAGGTGGGATCATGTCATTGATGTTCAAGTCACAAGTAATTCTCGTCTTCCCTCTCAAGTTGTAAACTGTCTTCTAGAATGTAATAAGTCTCTGTTTGCAGGCTCACAAACAGACACCTTTCATTTAAATTGATGTTAAAGTCTATTTAAAGCCTTTGATTTAAAACCATACTATGCAACTTTTTCATATTGTTACATTATTTTCTTGAGCCAGTATGTGCTAAAATGACCATCTACAGCAGGGGTATTCAGTTCCTGGCCTAAAGGGTCGGCAGGTTTTAGTTTTAACTCTGTTTCAACCAACCCCCACAATGCGGCTCTAAAATTGGTCCCAAACCGGAAGTACCAAAAATTGCAGTTCCACCCTCATCCGCTGGGGGCTGGTGTCAGAAGCGAGCAAATCCTCATTGACTCCCATGTTAAAAATGCCAATTTCACAGCAGAAATAAACATGTTTACAGCCTGGTACCAAAACATGTTTTTTGTTTAAATTATCTAGTTTACACTCATGACAACTCTGAGGGGGGTGAATTTTTTTCTCACTCTTCTGTTTAAGTGTATTAAAAGCCTAAAATTCTGTATAATTAATGAGCATCAGACCCACGTGACCACAGAGCTAGCTCCGTGGAAAGGCCTCAGTAGAGCCTTGGTCTGGCTTGGAAACTGTTCCGGGATTTTGAGTCTCTGTATTTGTGTATTCTTTTTTGGATATTTTTTTGTGCAATTGTTGGACGAAATGACTTGCTGTGGCATTAATTGCACTAATAGAGCGTCCAAGAAGTCTCCACTTCATTTTTTTCGGTAAGTAAAATTATATTTATGTATTTTAGGTCACTGCCGAGCTGAGCTTAGATTTTAACATGAGGGAGATACCCAGGACAAATCTCATCCGCCCCCGGGGCTCCGCCACTGTGTAGTTGTTTGACTACCTCAGCAACTTCTGCCCCCAAGATTGGACAGCCCATCCCCAGGTCTCCCGGCTCTGGTTCCTCCTTGGAATGTGAGTAGGTGGGATTGAGGAGCTCCTCAAAGTATTCCTTACACCGTCCGACTATAGCCCCAGTTGACGTCAGCAGCTCCCCATCCCCACTGTACACAGTGTGAGCAAGTTGCTGACTTCCTGTCCCGAGGCGCCGGACAGTTTGCCAGAACCTCTTTGGAGCCGATCAATAGTCCTTCTCCATGGTCTCACCAAACTCCTCCCACACCCAAGATTTTGCCTCGGCAACTGCCACTGCTGCACCCCGCTTGGCTATCCGTTACCTGTCTGCTGCCTCCGGAGACCCACAGACCAGCCACGCCCTGTAGGCCTCCTTCTTCAGCCTGACGGCTCCCCAAACCTCTGGTGTCCACCAGCGGGTACGGGGGTTGCCAGCAAAACTGGCACCGGCCACCTTGCGACCACAGCTAGCAACAGCCGCCTCAACAATCGCAGAGTGGAAAAAGGCCCACTCGGAGTCAATGTCCCCCACTGCTCTCGGGACACGGTCAAAGCTCTGCCGGAGGTGGGAGTTGAAGACCGTCTTGACAGGCTCTTCTGCCAGGCGTTCCCAGCATACCCTCCCTATGCATTTGGGTCTGCCAGGTTTACGTGGCATCTTCCCCTGCCATCTGATCCAACTCACCACCAGGAGGTGATCAGTTGACAGCTCTGCTCCTCACTTCACTTGGGTGTCCAAAACATACGGCCGCAGGTCAGATGATATGACTACAAAGTCTGTCTTCGACCTGCGACCTAGGCTGCCCTGGTACCAAGTGTACCGACGGGCATCCTTATGTTCGAACATGGTGTTCGTTATGGCCAAACTGCGGCTTGCACAAAAGTCCAATAACGAAACACCACTTGAGTTCAGATCAGGCGGGCCGTTCCTCCCAGTCACACCCCTCCAGGTCATGCTGTCATTGCCCACGTGAGCATTGAAGTCCCCCAGCAGGACAATGGAGTCCCCTGATGGAGCACTATTTAGCTCTCGTCCTAGGGACTCCAAAAAGGGTGGGTACTCTGAACTGATATTTGGCCCATAAGCACAAACAACAGTCAGGACCCTTTCCCCGACCCGAAATCCTCTGAACCGTTCTTTGTCTCACCCTTCACCTAAGACCAATTTGTCATGGGAGACCCTACCAGGGGCACAAAGTGCCCCAGACAACATAGCTCCTAGGATCATTAGGGCACTCAGACTCCTCCAGCACGATAAGGTGATAGTTCAGGGAGGAGCACAACTTTTTTTTTTATTTTAATTTGATTATTTAAATTATAAATAATTTGATTCAGTCTCAGCTGAAGTGCCCTCTGTATCACTCATTGTCTGAGAGAGAGAGAGAGAGAGAGAGAGAGAGAGAGAGAGAGAGAGAGAGAGAGAGAGAGAGAGAGAGAGAGAGAGAGAGAGAGAGAGAACTGAAGAAACGTGAACAACAATGAAGCAAGCACAGAGAGATCCGTTACTGTCTGTGTGTGTGCGTGGATGGGCCGGACGGACTGATGTCCCGGCTGCAGAGTTTTGTGTGTAGAGAGGGACGGGCGCTCGATGTGACTGGCCAATCACAGAGCATGAAGACAGTCAGTTACTGTTAGGTATTTTTATTTATTCATCTTTGTTGTGAAATCTTTTGTTAAATGTGTTGGGGAAAAACCTGACCTTACTTGTTTTTACGTTTGGGTGTTTTAGGAAACTCCTTTCTGCTTTAGGCATTTTGATCCAGTATCTGAAGTTTTCCTTTGTCCTGTGCATTCTAAGACCAGAGTGTTTTCCATTAGTTAAAAGCAAACTGGTCAGGTAGGAAAATTAGCTCAAATATAGAAACTTCTCTTGTGATTGTGGAATTTGTGGGTGTGAACATTTTGGATTCAATAAAACCCCCTCCATGAGCTCGGGCTCCTTTGTGAGAGGAAAATGGCTTCCTTGTTGTATGGTCTGATTCTCTCACCCTCTGCAGAGTTTACACTTTGCAGAGCTTGTTGTCTGTTTAAGGTTTGTTACAATTTACTAAATTAAGAATCTAATCCCTCTGTGTGGGGGTTCTGACTTCCTTTAAGGTAATATAAGTTTAAGGTATTATAAGAACAATAGTATAAATTAAAATACGCAACAGTTACCCAATGAGGATTTTCCTTCAGCACGATTACAGATATTTACGAGTTTTACTCGTTTCATGCTCATTTTCGCCAAAAATTCTTTATCCGTACCGGATACTCTTCTGAAATGAGTATCCGGCTCATCCCTACTCTTCACCTTCGCAAGCTGTCTCAAATGAAAACAACTGGATTTAGCCCCTGCCCTAACTTGATTTTCCAACTTTAGATTGCTGTCCATCCTAAAACCCAGATTTGTCACTAAAGGCTTTCTGTACATTGCCATAGAACAGGGGTGTCAAACTCATTTTAGCTCAGGGGCCACATTGAGGAAAATCTAATTCCAAGTGGGCCAGACCAGTAAATTAAAACCTGCTTTTCTCCCAGTCATTGAGGGCGCACCATGTGTAGCGAGGCTTACAGCACGGGACAATTGCACTCTGACCCTGTCCAGCGCTCCAATGAGTGCGATGAAACCATCAGCTGCTGTTGTTGTATCTGCCATGGGCACCAGCTCAACAAACTCCTCGGTGACGGTCAACGTGTCATCAACTCCGCGGATGAAAATCGCCAGTTGAGCAACATCTGTAATGTCCGTGCTTTCATCAATAGCAACTGAAAATGCAATAAAGGACTTTACTTTTTCCTTCAATTGGCTGTCCAAGTCCACTGAAATATCAGAAATCCTGTCTGGAATTATGTTTCTGGTCAGGCTGATATTTGCAAAAGCTTGGCGCTTTTCAGGGCACACAATCTCCGCTGCCTTCATCATGCACGTTTTTACAAATTCCCCCTCACTAAATGGTTTTGAAGTCACTGCTATTTCATTAGCAATCAGGTAGCTAGCTTTCACTGCAGCATCACTGATATCTCGGCTGTGAGTAAACGCAGACTGCTGTTTCTTCAGTACGGCGAACAGTTCATTCACTTTCTCTCTTCGCCGCTGTCCTTCAAATTTGTCATATTTTTTTGGCATGAAGACTCACGTAATGGCGACAAAGATTATATTCTTTCAGCACCGCAACATGCTGTGGACACACCAAACACGCAGCTTTTCCGTTCACTTCCATGAAAAAATACGGGAATGTCCATTTTTCTTGGAACAACCTGCACTCTGTGCCCACTTTTCTCCTTTTTGACAGAGACATCTTGGGCTGAAGCACAAAATGTAGACGCCGGATTAGATTTCGGGGGCAAAACAAAGTAGCTCGTCAGAACACCTGTTGCACTTGGTTGACATACTTGCTCTGGCTGAGGATAAACGGCTTGGTTGCTTAACACAATGCCTATTACACCATCTAGTGAACGTATTGGGAACAGCAGGTTTTTAATTGAAAAATTAGAGTTTATTTTCACTCTACATTGTAAAATATGAAAATAAAGTTTATACAACCATCTCGCGGGCTGGACTTTACCTGTTTGCGGGCCGGATCCGGCCTGCGGGCCGTATGTTTGACACCCATGCCATAGAACCCAGGTTCAGAGGTTTTCCGCCAGCAGTACAAGAACCAAGAGCAATCAACTCTATCTTCTTTTCATTAAAACTCAAAAAATGTACCTCCTCCAATCAAACAACCAGGGACTCAACACTACAACATTATTTCTGTTTAACGGGCATGTACATCTGAGTATCATCAGCATAGCAATGGAAATCTATCTCATGTTTCCTAAAGATGGACCCAAGAGGTAACAAATATAAGATAAAAAGCAAGGGACCGAAAATTGAGCCCTGAGGTACCCTGCATAGTATTGGAGCTGTGGCGATTTTTCAAACTAACACAGAAACTCTTCTGCGCCAGATATGACCTAAACCACTCCAAAGCCACACCACGAATGTCGATGCAGTGCTCCAGACGAGAGACTAAGATGCCATGATCCACTGCGTCGAAAGCCGCTGTAAAGTCCGGAAGAACTAAAAACCCCTGTATCAGTGGCAAGAAGGATATCATTAAAAACTCCTAACAAAGCAGATTCACTGCTGTGAATGGGTTTAAAACCTGACTGAAAAATCTCTAGAACCTTGTTTTCATCCAGAAAGGATCTTAACTGGCCATAAACAATGTAGCATGGTTCAGTACATACTAGAATTAACGCTGTTTGCTATCAGCTTTGTTAAATTCTGAGAAAAGCTCAAACAAGTTAACAATGAAGTTTCTATCATATATAAATATCTAGGATATTATATATTCGATAGACACATATGTCAGAGTCAAGGCCCGCGGGCCAGATGCGGCCCGCGGAGCATTTTTATGTGGCCTGCGAGATAAATATCAAAAATATATTAAAACTGGCCAGCTGGCCGATTTTACCGCAAAGACTTCAACTCCCATGATGCTTTGCGGCGTCAGCGCGGAGCCGACGTGCCCTCTCCTTTGTGTTTTTTCAGCGCCTGCTGCCTGTCTCTGCAGCTCCGCTGTCTCGGACAAACTACACTCCTCTCACTCAGCGCTGAGTTCACTCAGCTATTTTCTGACGTTGAAGCCCAGAAACGGAGATTCTAGCCGCTCAGTAATGTGTTCACGACTGAAAGAGAAAGTTTTCCAGCTAACGTCCAGACAGAGCTGATATAACTCCAGCGAGCAGCGACACGCTCAAACCAGCACAACTCTGTGGTTGTGTTTCCTCCCCGACACACAACAACGTGGTCAAGCTGCTCAGACATGTTCAGCAGCACAAACCTATGTGAGCACCTGTTGTCATCTAATGTTGTCATTATGATGAAGATGAACAAAACAACAGGAGTCTCCTCCTCAGCTCAGGTCAACCCCATGATGCAGGTATCTGGCTGGAACAGGTGAGTATCACAGTAAATCAGTGGAGCAAACTGAGCTTTAAATATGTTGGTTTTATGCTCTTTTTCTGCTCCAAAACATGAAAGTTAACAGGTGAGATGTTGCATTTTCATTTAAGATAAAATGATATTTTTATTTTGTTGTTGGCCCGTGAGAAAATATTTAACCTACAGTAAAAAAAGGAAGTGGAAAGGCTGCAGATAGATGAATAGAATAGAAAATCCCTTTATTGTTCCACAGTGGGGAAAGCTAGACGTCACCGCAGCGATGACACGTATTACAGGAGAAAAAAAGGAGAATAAAAAATAAGAAAAATGAATAAACAAGGAAACATAAATCCTGAATAGATTTATAAAATGCTGATTATACCACAAGTAATGAATACCACTGATGCCTTGTATTTAAAACTGACTTGCTCGTGTGTAATTTGGTTATTCCACATTCAGTGTTAATGCAGAAATAAGTTTGTTTCCAAATTTAAAGGTTCAAAATTGCATATATGTTGATAAAGAAAATGTGCAAATTTGCCATCACTTTTTCAAAAATATTAAGTTTGGCCCTCGACTCCGTCCCAGAGTTTAATTTCGGCCCCGTGTGAGTTTGAGTTTGACACCCCTGCGATAGAAGTTCATATGCCAACGAGCTTGGTCTATTTTTAATCCAAAGATTAATTTTTAATTTTAAGATAATTAAATTTAATAGCAAAAGTTTATTTATTTAATCAGAAGTTTAAAGGAAACTTTGCTTTTTCAATAACCAACACCATTCTGTGTTTAATTTCAAAGAAGAGTCAGGTTTTTAAAGTTAAGAATTTATTACTAACACTTTTTAAAAATGACAATTTAGAAATGACAGTTTAGAACAGACAATTTGATATTAAAACTTGTTTAAAAGCAAACCTGTGACTGAATGGAAGCTAAAATGAAAATGTGAGTTTTTGGATGCGTGGATGAATCTCAGGAGGTTTCTTTCAGAGAGAGAAGTGCGTTCTGGGTGGTAAAGTTGGTTTTGCAGCTAGCTGAGTTGGTTTTATAGAAAACAGCATACAGACGCAAATGGTCGAAAGTGTCCACCTCACCCAGATCAGGAGACCCTCTTCTGGATCCGAGATGTCAGGTGGAGATGATGTCCTCCGGGCACGAGGTTGGTAGAATGACCTTAGTGCGACCAAATCGGTCCTGAGATGTCTCCATGGGTCTCTCGACTGGTGAAACTATTTGCGTCTCAAAATCAATAACTCTGAAGGAGTTTTGCGTCAGCTGGTTACAGTGTGTTTATTCGAAGCAAGTCTATCGGCGTGACAGAATGCTTAGAAGAGATTTGGGCGGCCATCCCTCTTCTCCTGGTATGGTTCAAGAACTGAACTTTTTGCTGCGGGATTTGGTTTTAACAAACCCCTCAGAACACGCCCTCTCAGCGTCAGAAAGCTGGGTCATGAGGTAAAGACATGTGAAATGGTTTTAACTTTACCCAGGATACCCTCTGCATGAGGTGATTAACGTGCAAGATGACCTTCTGGTTTGCTGAACACACATTACGGATCATTAACAATAATTATTATTATACCCAAAGCATAGTAAGTCTTTTCAGTAATTAAAATACATTCATACTGAATCAAGAGCAGGGGCGGATTTAGGACTGAAGAAGATCCGGGGCTTAACACACACACACACACGCGCGCACACACACACGTGACACGCACTAGTCAACATCATACATATATATATATATATATATATATATATATATATATATATATATATATATATATATATATATATATATATATATATATATATATATACATATATATATGTCTTGTACCACATAATTTTTAATCTGAAGCTACATATTAAGCATTTTCAGGGCAGAGTATTGTTCCTGTTAGTGTTTAGTGTGAGATGATGGTAAATATTACCTTTCTTTCTCCAACAACTTTACCTGATAGTAAGCTAACTTCAGGCAAACCAGCAGCACAACAAATATTTTCAAATAAGACTCACAAACCTGAGTCAACACCAGTCTCATCAAAGCTGGGGTTCTGTCGTTGTACTTTTTGTCTAAAAACATCCTTATGTCCATCTTCACTCTTATGTACAATCTTCTGCATTTCAGGCAGAGACTGCAGAAGAAGCCGGCTGCTGAAGGGCTTCTGCTGCAGTGGTGGAGGCTCAGGCAGGCTGTATACAAACTACTGCCGGTTGCTCCCTCTCTGTTGGACTTTGGTACTGCATGTTACTTCCGCGATTTAGATCCAGGGCTTTTCATAAAACATTCAGGGCTTCAGCCCAATTAGCTGGGCCTAACGCCGCCCCTGATCAAGAGATTATTTATGATGATTGTAATAGCAGTAATAAAGTCGAGTTTATTAAAATTATTATTTAAAATTATTATTGTGAAACTTGAAGTGTCCTTCATCTTGGGACGGAACAGCAACCAGATAAAGATGGTGTTTCAGCAGACATCATGGCTGTTGGCGGGTTAATCAGTGGGGCAAAGTTACAGAACGACCCAGCTTGACCCAGCTGGGAAAATGTGTCCTTTGTCACAAATTAGAGGCCATTCATGATGCTACAACAACTTCCCCCAAATTTTTTGATAAATAAGGACGCTTAGAGATAGGCATAACATTTGATGTCACAGTAGGATCCAAGTCAGGCATTTTGATCAGAGGCTGTACTATTGCACGTTTAAACAGGAACCACACCCAACTCCAGGCTGCTGTTTACAATAGCCAGGACAGATTAGCCTCGAGCAGAAAAAAAGCTGATGTGGAACAATGTCAATGGGGGAACCAGAAGGTTTTAAATGATCAACAGTCTCACAAAGAGAAGCTAAGGTCACTGGCTCAATCTCATTAAAAGCAGCCGATGGAGTAACCAGAATTGAAGTGTCGCTAACCGATGAAGTGATAATCATTCTGATTTCCTCTACTTTGTTTAAAAAGAAGCTTAAAAATTTCTCACAAGTGTCTGAAGATGGTTCAAACCATCACTCTGAGGAGCACTTAACATGGTATAAGACATGAGGCTTGTTACAATTTGATAAAATAAATAATAAATAAATAAATCTCTTGTCGGAGCAGAAAATCGAAGATACACCAATGTTTGTCTATTGTACACCAGTAGACAATCCACATTTTGGTTAAATTGGAAAAATACAAACACCAAAACACAAACCATTCAGCGACAGACAGCCTTACGCATCAGCGCCATTTTGACTGACTCCTGAAAATATTACCGTTTATTCACCTGTAACTGAAGGAGTACAATGACATGCTGCAGGCGTTTTATTCTTGGACGAAAACGACAAGAAATGTGAGTTTAGAGATGCCGATCACATGAAGAGGTGAAGAGGGATGAGGGACAAATTTGTCCGTAGTAATAAAAAAAGTCTCTGAAATACATTAAAACAATGTAAACACAATAAGAAAATACACTATCGTGGAACGGATATGTGTCTGTGGTAGTAGTATACCACAGAACAGCTATCCGCCCTCTGTTGTCCTGGCAGGAAATTGTTTAGCAACATTCCCCAGGTGCCGGAGAAGTCTGAAAGCAAAACATCTCTATCAATGTGTGTGCTTCTCTCCCTCATGGAGCTGACAGAGAAGTATAAATTTGGCTTTAGGCCACCAAAATGATGGAGTCTTATTTCCTGATATTCGGACATCTTGCCACTGATTGGGTAACAGCAACATGACTCTACCACTGACTGTTTGCTTTGCAAGATTGATGTTTTATCTCCACAAACACAAGCCTGAATCAGTTCTGTGTGGTGGAGTCGCCAATGCTAACAGTTAGCTTCTACTAGCCAAGATATTCTCTGCAGGTTCGTGAACACTAAACCAACAATAGCCTTCCTCGTCGTGAGTCAAGATGGGCGATTCCATGAATGTAAAGTGACAGTGTGAAGTAGTTAATGTCAGGCTTTTCTAACCCTTGAGTTTCATCGTCTAGTTTCTATAAAAAGCTAATGTGGGAGATCGGTGTAGGAGACTTTCATGTTCAACCTGATTATAATAAGAAATAATAATTAAAACATAGTTTTTCTGTTATCCACACCTTTAGAATTATTAGAATAAAGTGTCATTGTCATGGATAGCAGAAAACTGACAAATTCACTTTCTGTGATGATGTGCTTCTGACAAAACATTTATTTTTGGAGCCCTGTTACTTCACATGTCCAGCAGAGTGGATACATTAAGATGCAGCAGAGCTTATGAAACATCCCTGTACTTTATCTGATCATAAACGGCATCCATACTGTCGCTGCAGCGTAATAACGTAGTGACTCATATGCTGAACTTAAATCTGTCAGAATGACATATAGGCGCCCCTCACCACCCCACCTTCTATATCTAAAGAACAAATAAAATGTTGTTCCTCACACTCAGAAAATAATAAAACTGTGTCCGAATTTCTACATTTATTGGTGGTGGTGTCCGATTGATCTGGAATGAAGCTGGTAATTGTGCTTTCCTTTCATGTTGGTTCTGTTTGGATTCAAAGACCAAGGAGGATCACTCTGCCTCCAGCAGACGCCCACGCTTGGAAGGTTTGCTTAATGCATAAAAAAAGCCCTCCAGAACATCAAACACTGCTGTT